>NC_142801.1:71853988-71932706 GCF_049724085.1 Artemia sp. Qi Xiang Cuo | reverse complement strand
GTCTTGCAGCTTGCATTAATATACCTTCGCTATATCTTGCCCTCTTTTCAGAAGGGGGGGTATTGCATGTGTCCACTTACTTGAAAAAAAATGAATTTTTGGTTTTGAAAATAATTAAGTTTATTTTAGGAATTTAAATTAGTGTAAAACATTTTTTTTCAATATATCTAAGCACTTTTCCAAAAACATCACTAAAAAGTTTAAATGATAATTATAAAAATCAAACCTTAAATGCAGAGTGGCCTGGAAGTTTTTACAAAACAACCACAAAAAAAAAAAGCCGCCGTAAGTTTCAACCTATAAGAGAATTATTTAGAGGTTTCAGCTCCTAAAAACAATAGGCTTCTAAGTATATAAGTACCCTTAGTTCTAGTGTAAGGAAAGAATTTCTTCCTTAACTTAATGACAAGACAATTTGTTTTTTTATTATAATAATGAGAAAATTTTTACTCACCAGAAATTGCTTTGAATTATCCATTTTCTATGTAAATGCTTACAAAAAATGTCAGTTGTTTTATGTTCAATAAACTATTCAAAACTGTTGAGGAATCTAATTTGAAACTTGAATATATACAAAAAAATAATTGGTATCTAAAAAGATACACCGGTTTTTCCGACACGGATCTAACCTAAAAAAAAACTTGTATATCATGAATTTGAAATTCAGTTAATTTTGTCAGAAAAAACTTGAACCAGAACAGATTATACCCAACCTGTTTGATCCGGGTGCGTACGCAAAGTATATACCTTCAAGCAAATTCCATATGATATTTCAAATTACTATAGCTTCTATAGAAATGGTACCTCTTTGCAAATGACCCTGGTAACCCAATTACTTGAAAACTTACACACATATCTATGCCTAAGGCGTAAGTTTGCATTTAGGTTTTCAAGTGCCTATGGCCTTACTACTTGTGGAAAGGGAATGTCAGCAATATCTAAGGAACGTCTGAGGGCATTAGGTTGAAACTTTCAAGGTATGTTGAGGGGATGTTGAAGAGAGATCTAAGGGCATCCAGCCACTCCTCCTCTCCTTACCTTTTCTAGGTACCCACCTCCTCAACAGTGATCGAAATTTTGTAATTGTCATTTTGTTCAAAGTATTCAAAAGGTCTTATAGGTATGCCTCCAAGGATGCCATGTCCCCCAGAGCTCTGGGGCAAGGATTGTAAATTATGCAATTTTGCCCATTGTTTATATGCAGGATTTATCATTAGGAAAAGAAAAATGTTTATTTCTGCGTGTTTCCGAAAAGATTCAGGGTATTAAAGTGAAACTTTGGAGAATGTTGATGAGGTATGTTATATTAATTAAATCAAAAGGCACTATATGCATTTAGTTTATCAAATCGGAGGGTCTGCAATATTGTAATAACGACTAGTGGTAATGAGTTGAAACTTTCAGGACATGTTGAGCTGTGGCGTAATTCTGTTAAAACCCTGGGGGGGGGGGGGCAAAGTTGCTCTCCCTGACCCATAACAACTTAAGCCCCTGACGTTGAGGGGGATGTGGAAAAGTGGTTGGAGGACCGTCATTCTCCAAAAATCCCTGTTTAGTTGGCCTCGCTCTATAAAGATTCGATCCCAATTTTCAAATAGACAGCTTGTTCAACATAGTCTAAAAGCTAAAAATAACTATGCATACGGGCAAGACATAGCCCCCATTAGATTTGAAGAGGGATGTCAAACACAATAAAACACACTTTGTGCGTGATGGTTCTAAGAAGGGTGTATCATTAATATCTAAGGAACGGCTAAGGGTATTAAGTTGAAAGTTTATTGGGATGTTGAAGAGCAATCGGAGGACACCCAACCCCCTTTCCCTTTTTAGATTCCCCTCTTCTCAGCACTAATAAAAATTTTGAAAAAAGATTTTGTTCAAAAAGGTTAAGAGGTCTAGTAACTATGCCACCAGGGATTCAATACCCCCACAGCCCTCAGGGCAAGGATTGTAATTTATGCAGGGTCTATAGTTGGGAAAAGAGGGAATGTTTGATTCTAGGTGTATTCGAAAATGCTAAGGGTATTACGATAAAACTTTGGGGAATGTGAAGGGGCATGTTAAGCTAAATCAAAAGATGTTATGAGCATCCAATTTATCAAAAAGACGCATCTGCAGTACCTAAGAAAACGACTGGGGGTACTAAGTTTCAAGTTTTAGGGCATGTTAAGGGGAATACCAAAAAGCGGTCGAAGGGTAGCCAGTCCCCTTCCCGCGCCCTTTTTAGCTACAATCCCCCAAAGATATCTCACAAAATTTTCCAAAATGCTCCAAAAATGTTTTCAAAAAAGCTTAATGTAATAATGTAAAAAATGAACAGAAATTAATTAAAAATAAGCTTTCTAAAAAAAATTTCAAAAAAAGTAAAAAGTCGCATTAAACTTAAGCCCAGCAGAAACAAATTCCAATAACAATTCAAACTAATATTTAACTAAAATATCTATTTTTTAAATAAAAGAAAGATTGTTCTGGTAAAACGACAATAAACTCTATCAAAACAGTTTTATTTTGTCATTTGGGGTCCATGACGACTTATTTAGTTGGACTATTTTTCTTCCTTTTTTCGTTGCTGTTTATTTAATCGCTTATATCTGGAATCTCACTCACTTGTCTAGTCCATTTGATTCATTGTTTATATTCGGCTGAGAAACAATCTATCTTTCGCCTGAAGACTGATATGTCTAGTTGCAGATAGATTATGCCACTCGTCCATTGGTGGAAAATATATTTCCACATTCACACTAATGGAAAGCCGCAGAAAGGTGAGAGATTTGCAAGACATAAAACGGTTCACCTTTTAATAAAGTTTTTCTTTCTTTTTAACATTTCACAGTGCCAGATTCCAAAGGAGCATATATTAAAAGAGCGTTTACACCGGACGTAGGGGATTCCCACTTATAAAAAAGCATGTACACCATTTAGCACGTAGGCTACTACTCATGACGAAATTCTGCCACTTGAAGTGAAAAAGATGCGCCACATGCCAGAACTGTCCTTACGTGTGGCACAAAATGCGCCGCTCAAGAAGCTGCAGCTCCGAGATGTACACTTCGTGACTGAGACTGGGCAATCCTTCGAATCGGGCCGTGGATGCCTTGTGTTACTCAGCATTTGAGGGAAAAGGCTTCATATTAATAATAAATGGGAAACTGCAGAAAGAATGTGGAAGTATATTTTCCACCAATGGATGAGTGGCCTAATCTATCTGCAACTAGGCATATCAGTTTTCAGGCGAGAGATAGATTGTTTCTCCGCCGAATATAAACTATTTTCAAAAAACTCTCTCCTTTTTAGAAAATCAGTCAAATTTTCTCAGGCTCTTAGCTGTGGATGGGTAACACTAAACTTAATGAATCTTACATGTTCATCGGTAAACCCACAATTTGAAGAACCTAAAATACAAGGGACAAAGGCGAACCAGGGACATTATTGTATCAGTTCCTAAGGTTTTATAATCTGACCAAGCAGAACTTTCCTCTAATTTTCTTTGTAAGGTCTGTTCACATTTATGGACATTACAAGAAGTGTACATGGGAACTCCATCAAAAGGGCCTAAGATGGTATTTCCTGTTATGCTGTTATTTTTATGCTGTTGTGCTGTTATTTTTTTAACTTTTCAACAAGGTAAACCGAGTTTCTTCTCTAGGATTTCTGTGGAATTAAAAGAGGCTGGACACTGGCTGGCGACTTGCTGGACGTAGCTAAATTCATGGAGGCTGATGCCATGTCACAGTAGAATTCTTTATTTCATAGGCCATCTTTTGGCTTATGAAATAAGCCAAAAGATGTGAAATTGGCGCATATACTTTTTGGAGGGGGCCTTACGATTAAAAATAATTTATAATTTAAATAAAATATCCCACTACCATAATAATTTATTATTCTACGGGGGTGGCGGGCCCTTAGGCCCCACCTTGCACACGCCCCTGATTAACACCTAAGATTCATTTAAACTAATGTAGTTATCAAATATTGAGCATTAAAATAATATTTTGTATTCTTAAACGTAAGTATGTACATCGAAAACTGTAATTTTGCCTCAAGCCATTATACAAGAATGTAAAATCTAATTTTTATTCTACATAGTAATTAATGAGGCCAATTACAGGGGATTGCTATAAGAGGTACTTGTCATAATTGAACAGTCACATCCCTACGAATTGACAATTAGAGGGTACCTTTTTTTAGGGCAGGGGGCATATTGTAAATTTTCAAAAAAGGTGAATTATGTGAGAAATTGGGCATCAACATATGCAGCAACAGACAACAGGGTCTTCTATAAATATACTAACACAATAACATAAGACCTAATATAGAGTTCAACCTAACATAAAGTAAATAGCCTAACATATGTTTGACTTAACATAGAGTAAATTCCCTTTTAGTAGGTATTTTATTCAGAATTTTTTGTTTATCCTAAATGGCTAAACAAGTTGAGAAGGAAAAAAAAATGAGAATGAGTGAAACGCGGAAAGGAATGTAAAAGGATAAATCCGATTTCAAGTCTATCAAATTTCGTCTTTGACACACTATCATCAATGCATCCTCAATTTCGTGATTTTGCACAATCCAAACGAAAGTAAAAATGTCACAAACATTCAGTTCTGAAAAATATTTCTTTAATTCCGTTGTTTCATTGACTGTATTAAGCTAAATTTGTACTTAGAATAAGTTTTTGTTTTGTTTTTATTCATTGTTAGAACGTCTGAGAGAATTATTGTTTACGGAATCTTAAAATGACAAAAGACATGCACGCGAGCCTTAAAGTAAATTAATGAGAAAACCTGACAGTCATTTTCCTTTCCGCATAAACAAATCTGTTAAACGCTTTTACAGGAAGTATTTAGGACCTAAATGATTTATCCTCCATTTTAAATCCTTGTTACAAACAGCTAAAATTATTTGAAGGGGATTCTTATCCCGTTTGTCTCAGCTCTTTTTTAAGCTTGTCCCAGGGGTGTCAGTCGTCTGGAGTAGGGTATTAAATTTCACACTAGCCAAAATTTATAAAATGGTCTGTTAACATTGGTAAATCCCTTGAAAATAGGCTAAAACACGACATCTAGCTTAACAGCCCCTCACTCTTATCCTAGTAAGGATTTAATTTAATTGATTTAATTTTTTCATTTAATTGGTTTAAACTATTAAAAAAAAAATAGAAAAAAATAAATAAAAAAATTGAGGAATTGATGTTAGTATTATGATAAATTATATCAATTTTTTTGTTGGTTTTTGTTTGGTTTTTGAGTTCCAAATGGGTAATAAAAAGGTTTTAGTAGTTTATTTGTGTGTTATAAAAGAAGGATTAGAATGGCGTGCCTAAAGATATTGCAAGGGCACAGCTTTCTACTCCTCCTAGGTTTGTTTTCGGGTTGAGGGAAGGTTGGGAGGATGGAGGATGATGTATAGTTGATTGAGAACAAGGTTTTATGAAAATTATTTGTCTATTATTAATGTATTTCCACGGTGAAAGGAGTGCCCTATGGCAGAAGAACACCCTGCTAAACCGGGAATGGTACTTTTTTGCGGTTTTGAATTTTTTGTAGTATACCTTGTCTTTGTCAATTATGTTTGGCTACACAAATCCAAAATTCAAAAATCTAAAGTTGTTTCTAAACTAGTTTCGCTGATATTAAATTTTGAAGTTAAGTGAAAAAGATTATTATGTCACCGAGAGGAGAGGAGGTGGGATTAAAATAAAAACAGCCCCTCACTCATTCATAGCTTCATTCTAAAGAGAAATATATTATTGTTTATTACCCTCTTTCAAATTACTTTTTCTATTTTTAGTTATAATGCAATTTAGTAACGACAATATTATTATCTGTTTTTAGTTATTAATTAAAAAACCTTTCCGAAAAATAAGTTTTTCAAAAAAAAGTAAAGACCATTTTAAACTTAAACTCAAGTAGAATGCTAATAATGAATTCTACGAGACATATAGCAAATACCATGTTATTCTACGAGACATATAGCATAGCTTATACTATTATAACCACTCATTCATAGCTTAGAGTGGCGCGCCACTCTAAGTGAACCCAGATCAACCTAACTTTTTGGATATCTCTCTCACTATGACTCTGTTTGTGTGTCGTGTCAAAAACCAGTCTGGTTGAAAACGTGGAGTTTTCATGTACACACATGTACACACATGTACACACAAAAAAACCAGTCTGGTTGAAAACGTGGAGTTTTCGTACTGCTCACTTTTTTGCAATGTGTAGGAACCAGCGGGGAATCCCCACTCGTTTGGAAAGGTGCCAAGGAGAGGCATGCAGATAGTATGTAGTTTAAAAACGTGTTTAATCACGTTTCTTGAATGATTCCAAATAAACTTTAAAAAATCAAGAAAATGTAACTGTGACAAGGTAAACCACAACCAAACACTACTGAAATATTCCAACTCTTGCATTTCAACGAAAGAAATTCAAAATGACATATGAAAACTGTGACAATGTAAACCATAACCAAACACTACTGAAATATTCCAACTCTTGCATTTCAACTAAATAAATTCAAAATGAACTTTGACAAATCAAGAAAATGTAACTGTGACAAGGTAAACCACAACCAAACACTACTGAAATATTCCTACTCTTGAATTTCAACGAAAGAAATTCAAAATGAAATTTGAAAAATCAAGAAAATGTAACTTTGACACTGAAATATTCCAAATCTTGCATTTCAGCGAAAGAAATTCAAGATGAACTTTTAAAAATCAAGAAAATGTAACTGTGACAAGGTAAACCACGAACAAACACTACTGAAATATTCCAACTCTTGCATTTCAATGAAAGAAATTCAAAATGAACTTTGAAAAATCAAGAAAATGTAACTGTGACAAGGTAAACCACAACCAAACACTACTGAAATATTCCAACTCTTGCATTCCAACGAAAGAAAATCAAAATGAACTTTGAAAAATCAAGAAAATGTAACTGTGACAAGGTAAACAATAACCATACACTACTTAAATATTCAAACTCTAGCATTTCAACGAAAGAAATTCCAAATGAACATAAAAAAATCACGAAAATGTAACTGTTACAATGTAAACTACAACCAACCACTACTGAAATATTCCAACTCTTGCATTTAAAAGAAAGAAATTCAAAATGAACTTTGAAATATCAAGAAAATGTATCTTTGACAAGGTAACCCGTAAGCAGAAAATACTGAAATATTCTAACTCTTGCATTTCAACTAAATAAATTCAAATTTTAAATTAAAAATCAATAAAATTTAACTGTGACATTGTAAAACACGACCAAACACCAGTTAAATATTCCAAATCTTTCATTTCAACGAAAGAAATTCAGAATTAACTTTGAAAAATCAAGAAAATGTAACTCTGACAAGGTAAACCACAATCAAACACTACTGAAATATTCCAACTCTTGCATCTCAAGGGAATAAATTCAAAATGAGCTTTTAAAAATCAAGTAAATGTAACTGTGACAAGTTAAACCACAATAAAAAACTACTGAAATATTCCAAATCTTTCATATCAAATAAATAAATACAAAATTAAATTTTTAAAAAAACTACGAAGAAATTGTGAAACTGTAAAAAAAAAGCATACAATACTGAAATATTCCAAATCTTGCATTTCAACGAAAGAAATTCAAAATGAACTTTGAAAAATCAAGAAAATGTAACTGTGACAAGGTAAACCATAACCAAACACTACTGAAATATTACAACACTTGCATTTAAACTAAATAAATTAAAAAATGAACATTTAAAAATCGAGAAAATTTAACTGTGACAAGGTAAACCATAACAAAACACTTGTGAAATAATCCAACTCTTGCATTTCAACGATAGAAATTCGATATGAACTTTGAAAAATCAAGAAAATGTCACTGTGACAAGGTAAACCACTATATATATATATATATATATATATATATATATATATATATATATATATATATATATATATATATATATATATATATATATATATATATATATATATATATATATATATATATATATATATATATATGATATATATATATAAATATAAATATATATTTATAAATATATATTTATAAATATATATATATATATATATATATATATATATATATATATATATATATATATATATATATATATATATATATATATATATATATATATATATATATATATATATATATATATATATATATATATATATATATATATATATATATATATATATTGGACTAAGACCCCAATACTGAGCTAGTGGATTTCAACCATTCTTGCACTTTGACTTTTCATTCCCAATTAAATTAAAAAAAGAGGCATTTTCAACTAGAAATAAGGAGCATCGTTAAAAACTAAGCCGAATGAAAATTATCCCGTATATGAAGTTAGCTACCCCCTCCGAAATACCTTGTTTTTTATGTTAGAATTTGACTTTTCATTACCAATTAAATTAAAAATTAAGCAATTTCAACTAGAAATAAGGAGCATCGTTAAAAACTAGGACGAATGGAAATTATGCCGTATATGAAGTTAGCTACCCCCTCCGAAATACCTTGTTCCTTATGTTAGAATTTGACTTTTCATTCACAATTAAATTAAAAATAAGCATTTTCAACTATAAATAAGGAGCATAGTTAAAAAATAATAATAATGGAAATTAAACCGTATATTAAGTGATATACACCCTCCGAAATACATTGTTCTTTATGTTAGACTTTGACTTTTCATTCCCAATTAAATTAAAAAATAAGTCCTATCATCTTGGAAGTTATTAATGTAGTTGTTAAGCAGAAAAATACTTCATCAAACTTTTATATCTTCGCTCAAGGTTGAATCGAATTATGGCTAGGGGGATGAGTCCAAAAACCATCCTAAGTCATGGTGAGGATGATTCATAAATCACCTGTAAGTCATTGAGGGGGGAAGTCCTTGAACACTCGGTAAGAGATAAATTCATTAAAATCCCCAAAAAAATCACACAGACTATCCTCGCTTTTTGAACGAACACCAAGTAAAGAAAAAATCAAACGGCTTAAAAAAACAGAGCCCCCTCAAACCCCGTGAAGTCATTTTAAAAGGGATAACAATTATTTATTTAACAGCTAAGACCCCAATACTGAGCTAGTGGATTTCAACCATTCTGGCACTTTGACTTTTCATTCCCAATTAAATTAAAAAAAATAAGCATTTTCAACTAGAAATAAGGAGCATCGTTAAAAACTAAGACGAATGGAAATTATCCCATAGATGAAGTTAGCTACCCCCTCCGAAAAACCTTGTTATTTATGTTATACTTTTAATTTTATTTCCAATTTAAATTAAAAAATAAGCATTTTCAACTAGAAATAAGGAGCATCGTTAAAAACTAAGACGAATGGAAATTATCCCGTATATGAAGTTAGCTACCCCTCCGAAATACCTTGTTCTTTATGTTAGACTTTGACTTTTCATTCCAAATTAAATTAAAAAATAAGCATTTTCAACTAGAAATAAGGAGCATCGTTAAAAACTAAGACGAATGGAAATTATCCCGTATATGAAGTTAGCTACCCCTCCGAAATACCTTGTTCTTTATGTTAGACTTTGACTTTTCATTCCCAAATAAATTAAAAAATAAGTCCTATCATCTTGGAAGTTATTAATGTAGTTGTTAAGCAGAAAAATACTTCATCAATCTTTTATATCTTCTCTCAAGGTTGAATGGAGTTATGACTAGGGGGATGAGTCCTAAGACCATCTGAATTCAGTGTGAGGAGGAGTCATAAAACCCCTGGAATTCATTGAAAGGAGGAGTCATTGAACTCTCGGTAACTAATAAATTTATTAAACTTCCCAAAAAAATCACCTGGTATATCCTCGCTTTTTGAATGAACACCATGCAAAGAAAAAATCAAACGGCTTAAAACGACAGAGCCCCCTCAAACCCCGTGAAGTCATTTTAAAAGGTATAACAATTATTTATTTAACAGAAATCCTCGCCTTCAATTGAACGGAAAAAGTATAAGAATTAATTATTTAACAGAAATTCTCGCTTTTTTGAACGAACACCATGTAAAGAAAAAATCACACTGGCTTAAAACAACAGAGTCCTTCAAACGGAACTTTGAAAATTAAGAGAATGTAAAAGTTACAAGGGAAACCACGGCTCCTTTGGGAGCCTAGAGAACCTTTGAGGACCGGGGAGTTCCTTTGGGGTTTGGGGGGGGGGGATCGGAGCCCTTTGGGGTTGTGGTAAGGGACCTCACGGCTAAACCACGACAAAGCACTACTCTCATGGAACTTAAGTCATATTTAACTCAACCCACTTGCAACTGCATCCCACTTGTAACTGAATCACGGTATAACTGAAACCCCCGTGCACCTGGATCCACTTTAACTGAACCCTCGTGCAACTGAACCCCCACAAAACACTTCAGCCCTTTCTTTTTAAATTGACAATACTTTTCAAACATTACTTATGCATTATACAGATCACATCGGCGAGGTAAAGCTAGGTCAAGTCACAATGTCATTCTATCGTTACTTTTCAATTAAGCTATTGAATACCTTCTAGCAATGTCTCTTGTAAGCGTCAAATCTATTAAGTATCTGTGCATATTCTTTGTATTGTTGATGCAAGCATCCCATTCTTTAATTACCCGTGAGGCATTCTTAACCATCGCAATACCTTTACGCAAATATCTTTTCGCAAAAAATTCGCAAATCTCGTAAACTAAAGAAGTAATTACCCTTTTCAAAAACATTAGTCCTTCTATTAATGAACCCATGAAACGAAACCAGTCTTATAGCATCACACAATCTCGCTCCTAGTTCCAAAAATGGAATGCATGTAGCGTTCGTATCAATAGTTTTAAAAACCTAATAGCCAAGTTAAAAAAAAAAAACCTAATAATCAATTTACAGATGAATGACCACGGATTTAACCTAAAAAAAAACTTGTATATCATGAACTAGAAATCTACGTCAGAAAAACTTGTCCTTAAATTGCGTAAATCTGTTGGCAAAGAAAGATGAATGACCAGTAGAATAGAATATCTATCAGAAAAAAACCTGTTTGGTACGGGGGCGTCGTAGAATAACATGGTATTTGCTATATGTCGCGTAGAAGTATTTGCTATATGTCTCGTAGAAGTATTTGCTATATGTCCCGTAGAAGTATTTGCTATATGTCTCGTAGAATAGCATGGTATTTGCTATATGTCTCGTAGAATTCATTATTAGCATTCTACTAACTCAGCAGATACAAATACCTGTTAAAATTCAAACTCAAAACGACCAAAAATTCTATTAAAGAATAAATGAAACCCAAAACGAACAGAAATTAAATAAACAATCATAGCAAAAACATACAACAAGTAATAATATAAATGGATAATAGATCGTAAAGCGAGTAATGCTTAGATTGAATATGAAAATCTAGCTTAAAACGAAGAAAATATTTTGCTATTGAAGTGTAAATAGATATTAAAACATACAATAGATATTAATGTAAATAAATAAATAAATCTTAAAAAGAGTGAAACTTAAATTGAATATGCAAACAGAGCTTGAAACGATCAAAAATCACAACAAACAAGAGTTTGGGTACCGGCTCCTTCTCTCACTGTAAAAGTCAACCACCTACTGCGTCATTGGCGCTTTACTGAAAACCAATGTAATTACAAATAATTTCTTTTTTGCTTAATATTGAACATTAACAATAAAATTATAGCAACACTTCGAGCTAATGAGATTTCGAAAATAATATTCTTATATATCAAATATTTAGTCCAATATATTATTTCTTTCTTAAGTTGTTTGGCACGGATACAGTTTTATTACAAACAATAGTTTGCGTAATGTCGTGTTCCTTCGCTGTAAATAAAAACCAAAAACCTACTGTGTCATTGGCGCTTCACTGAAAACAAATTATATTACATATATTTTCTTTTCCAGTTCTTACAGCATTAAAAATAAAAATAAAATAAGAGTGAAATAAATTCTTGAACTAATAGATCTTTCAACAACTAATATCATTAATATATCGAATATTCAATTTGATGTTGTCTATACTTTCCAAGACTGTTCAAGGCGCATATAGTTTTTAGTAAAGCGCCAATGACGCAGTAGGTTTTAGACTTTTATAGTGAGAGAAGGAGGAGATACCCAAACTCTTGTTTGTAGTGATTTTTGTTCGTCTCAAACATTATTTGCATATTCAATTTAAGTTTCACTCGTTTAAAGATTCATTTATTTATTTACATTAATGTATGTTTCTATTGACATAAATTAGGCCAATTCTTGAATATTGTTGTCCTGTCTGGGGTCCCCAAGCACAAAACACTGTCAGAGGAATATATGTCAGAGGAACTAGAAGACGTTCAAAAACGTCCTACTAAAATAATTCTTGGACCCAGGTATGAGAGTTACGAGCATGCCCTTGTGGTTATGAGCTTGCCCACTTTGTTCGCCCGAAGACACGACTTGATAATGAGATTTGGGAAATCACTCATGTCAACCGAGAAACATCGCTCCATGCTTCCTCCAACCGCACCGACCCCCAAACTCACCAGGCATCAGAACAGACTACAACCCGTTAAGTGTCGAACGAACAGATTTGCAAATTCCTTCGTACCATATTTTGTTAGTGTATTAAATAAGTGATATTTTTTTTTTAATGACTGTAAAAATAGCATAATTTAGCGTTTAGTTTTGTTTGCTACGAAAGCTATTTGATTAAACCAATATAAATACGAATTATGAAACTACTTAAAACGCCTTCTTTGTTCTTTAATTTTATTTTTGGTTCGTTCTGATCCTCGTTGTCACATTTCTCATACTTCTTTGTTCTTCAATTTTGTTTTGACTCGTCGTAACTTAAGCTGCCGCTTTTCTTTTGACTGCATTCGTTTTTTTTCGTAACTTTCGTTTTTTACTAGTTGTAACTGTACTTTTTGCAAGTGTTCTAAACGCAGATTTTTATTGTTCCTCATTTCCTCATTATTTCTCGTTCCTCGTTCCTCGTTCCTCATTATTGTTCCATATTGTTCCTTACTTCAGATATTTCTTCAATGTCCTTTGCCCTAGCTGCTTGGATTGGTCTTTTCACATTTGATGGCCTGGGCTGTTAATTTTTACGCATTGTGAATTTACATTTCTCAGGTCGTCTTCTTAATCTTGTCTCATTTGATGGTCCAATTTGTTAATTTTAAGCAATTGGTAATTTATGTTTTCCTTCTCTAGATATTATGAAACAGCTGAAAACACCTTTTGTAAATAGGCTCATTAGACTTGGTATTTTATACTTAGCTATGTTTCTTGTGTAATTTCGCATGCGTCACAGACACTAAAGACGATACAACCACTCCTGAGGAGGGATGACGTATTATTGCTCTAGAAACGTGCTCATAAATATGACGTTGCTCATATGAAGTTTTTTACTCCAAAATTAAGGCTCTAAATGAAATTCTCAAACTCATGACGTAGGTAGATCGATTTTTTTGGTCAAAAAATCCCAGGATGTCAATTTTCCAAAAAAAATATGGAGGCGTTTTCGAGAAAAAAAAATTATAAATAGATAAATACATATAAAATTATTGCTCGTTTAAAGAGATAAGATATGTGTATATACATGTTACCCATAATAGTATATTTATGACAATTCATTATATTAGTGTACAGTTAGAATCCCCAAGTAGCTTGTGTTTTGCTGTAACGGTTATTTCAATTACTTAATTTGTTTGATGTCAGATCATGTACTCTATGTGGAAGAATATAAAAAAAAATCCCAGTAATTAATTGATGTAAATTTTAATACTGTACAAGTAGTTTTAGCATGACAAGTCATAATTTAATAAATAACTCTGCATTATCTGGCCAGTCCATGATTGGCGAAATGTGACGTTAAAGCAAGAATTTTGATAGTCGTTTTTTCATAATGAATAGTATAATCTCCTGTCTAGTCATGGACAAATTGATTTCCCCCCACTACTAATAACCATAATAAGTCGCTTAAGAAGGTTTTGTATTTTTTGTTTTTAAGAAATGAGTCACACATTTTTTTTTAATGAAAGAAAATTTGAATACTATTATTATCTAAGCTGTCGTTTTATTTTAGGTTAGCTTCAAATAAGACTAAGAGAATAAAAAAAGAATAAAACCTAAAACCCTGAAAATCGAATTTTGATTGGAAAGTATACTTTAAAAAAATATTAAGTTGCAACTAATTTTAGTGACAAAAAATATTGAGGTGCAAGATCAACTAATTTTAAATTTACCTATCAAAAGTTATTAGCATAGCGAACTTTGTCTATTGTCGGCCCTACTAATGTTAATTTTTGCTCGTTTCGAGTTTAACTCGGTTATTTATTATAATGTCATTCTTTTTGGGTCTAATTTATTCATTGATTGTGATTTGTGGTAGTTTTGTGCTTGGAAGATTATTTAAATTTATTTCTGTTAATTTTTGGCTTACTAGAGTTCTTTACTTTTCTTTGAAAAACTTGTTTTTTGGAAAAGTTTTCTAAATTAATTTCTGTTCCTTTTTTGACATAGATTTTTTCCATTTTTCACGGATTTGTTTTTTATATCTTTTCGGTGTGTCAAACAGTTCGTGAAAACTAACTGTAAGTAAGGAGCGACTCAATAGTTACCGAAACTCTAAAAAAAAGGAATTTTAATATCAAAAGATACGCCACAGGAATAAGCTTATTATGCTGATTCCAAGAATATAAGACTCCTCAAGTTTAGTGTTACCCATTAAAAGTTACGAGCCTTAGAAAATTTGCCTGATTTTTGAAATGGGGAGGGGGCGCCCCCTAAAATTCAAGGAATCTTAATGAAAATCACGCCATCATATTCAGCGTACCAAGGAACCCTATTGTAGAAGTTTCAAGCTCCTATCTGCAAAAATGTGGAATTTTTCTATTTTCGCCAGAAGACAAATCACGGATGCGTATTTGTTTTTTTGCTTGTATTGTTTCTTTTTTCCCGCGGGTGATCGTATTGAAATAATGGTCCTAGAAGATTGGGAGAGATTGCATTCGAACGGAAATTAAAAGTTCTAGTGCCCTTTTTAAGTGACCATAAAAATTGTAGGGCAACAGGGGCTCTTCCACGCCCATTTTCCCACCCAATTATCTGATCAAAATTTTGAAATAGTCATTTTGTTTAGGATAATTGAAAAATCAATTAACTGTGTCTTTAGGTTAAAATGACACCCACCCCCCACCAAGTCCGTGGCCCTTTTTAAGTGACCATAAAGATTGTAGGGCAACAGGGGCTCTTCCACGCCCATTTTCCCACCCAATTATCTGATCAAAATTTTGAAATAGTCATTTTGTTTAGGATAATTCAAAAATCAATTAACTGTGTCTTTAGGTTAAAATGACACCCCCTCCCTACCCAGTCCGTGGGGAGAGGCCGGTAAGTTTTCAAATTTTCCCATTGCTTACGTAAAGTATTTGTTATTGGTAAGTATACAGACATTTTTCAGAAGGGGGGGGGTGTGCTTGGGAAGAGTTTCTATAGGGAGAATCTTCATTAATGTGGGACATTTCTGGAGGATAAATTCTCCAGGGTAATGTTACACTGGGGAGATTTGACAGAGTTACTATACGAAATTCTTTTTAATTGTCTTACATTCTCTTGTCTGCCAAATTTTTCATGTTAATATGTTCCGGGGGAATCATCGGGGTGCTTTTTTCCGCGTATTTTGTTTTGCGGGAAATGATTCCCATGGAAGGAATCATTTCTGGCGTGATCGAGAAACCGATTGGAGATTAAAGTTTTATTCAATTGAAAGAAAGCTGAGGAAAATTTTTCAAGCTTAATTGTCCGCAACCAATTTTACAGGGAGGGGGGGGGGATTCTCAGCGAGAATGGAACTGTCTGGAGGGAATTTGACGAGAAGGGGGGGGGGCTTACTTTACGTTGGATGAAATTGCCACAGATCAGTTTTCCGTGATGGGGAGGGGTATATTTCATAGAGGGTGACCCAGATTTACCGGTATTATCTGAAAAACGAACAGAAATCATTCTATATACGAAGGGTTGCATATACGAAGGGTTGCCCCCTCCTCAATACCTTGCTCTGTACGCTAGAGTTTGACAGTTTGTCCCAATTTTTAACAGCGGCTACTGAAACACGGAGGCCGTTTATTTAGAACAGGAAGCTTTTTTTTAAAGTGCTAACAGCCTTAGCGTAAAGAGCAAGGTATTGAGAAGGGGGCAAGCCTTCATATACGGAATAAGTCATCCAAAATTAATATGCAATTTTTTTTTAATCTTTCATGTACGGTGACTAAAAATTTAGCGTAAAGAATGAAACGCTGAGGAGGGGACAGTCCCTTTCAAATAGGGAATAATTTCTTAACGTTTTAACTTTTAATTTCGCTGCTTAATTTCAGTTACAAAAACTTCTTTTTATTTAATTTCCTATAAGAATCCATAGTTTGGCTTGGTACTTGTATGTTGGAGAGACGTTTTCAACAACTTTTAATCTGGACACAAATAGTAAAGTTTAATTTAATTTTATACCTCCTCAAATTGAACTAAAAAAAAAATATAACTGCCAAAACATTATATCTATGCTCTTAGACAACCTGGATAATTTTACGCTCTTTTGATTTATAAAACAGTTCGTGGTAACGAACTGTAGGTAAGGAGCCACCCGTCTCAATAGTAACCGAAACTCTAAAAAAACGATATTTTTTTATACAAATAGATATCAAACAGTTCGGGGTAACGAACTGTAAGTAAGGGGCGACCCGGCTCAATAGTAACCGAAACTCTAAAAACAGAATTTTGATATCAATAGATACATCAAAAGAACCAGTTTATTATGCTGATTCCAAATATATAAGGTTCGTTATATTTAAGGTTCGGATTTTTATTGGGAGAATCTTTCTTGGAGGGAATTTTCCGGAGGGGGGGATAAATTCAAGGGAAAATTTTACACTAGGGAGGTTGGATTTGACAGAATTTTAGTAAGAAATTCTTGCTAATTGTCTTACATTATCTTTGCCAACTCAATTGTGTACTTGGAGATGTTCCGGGGGAATTATCGAGGGGCTATTTTCCACGTGTTTTGATTTCCGGAAAAAAATTCTACGGAAGGGGGCATTTCTGAAGTGATCGATAAGCCAATTAGAGATGAAAGTGTTTTTCAAATAAAGTTATAGGCTACTAAGAAGAATTTTCATGCTGAATCATCTGCAGGAAATTTTACGATGAGGGGGGATTTTCAGCAAGGATGGAACTGTCTCGAACGAATTTGAATACTATACGTTGAATGAAATTTCCAGGGAGGAGTTATTTGAAAGAGAGTTTTTTGTTAAAGAAAGTAAAATTAATATGCAAATTTCGTTTTAACTATGCATGTGCGGACAGCCAAATTCAAAGCCTGCATTAATTCGAAAACGTTCAGAAATTAGATAAAAAAACAAGTTTTTTTTAAACTGAAAGTAAGGAGCGATATTAAGACTTAAAACGAACATAAATTTTTCCGTATATGAAAGGGGCTATCCCCTCCTCAGCACTTCGCTCTTTACGTGAATCTTTTTTCATGTCTTAAACAGTAGAGTTGTGAGAAAGAGTCAAACTTTAACGTAAAGAGTGAGGCATTGAGGAGGGGACAGCCCTTTTCATACACTGAATAATTTTGTCCGTTTTAAGTTTTAATGTCACTCCTTACTTTCAGTTAAAAAAAAACTTTTTTTTATTCAATATCAAAAGAATCGGACATTGCAAATATGATGATTGCAATTATGCAAGTTTCATTAAGCTTAGTTTTACCCATTAACAACTAAGAGCCTGAAATAGTTTGCCTGATTTTCGATAAAAGGCGGAATCACCTAGCTGGTTTCTCAAAAATTTTACTTTTCTTGAAACGGAGTGATTTATTTAAAGGAGGGAGGGGGACAATGGCAAAACTATGTTTTATAATTTTTGCCTTCCTGAAATGACACAGGGCGGGATTTATAAAATTTAAGCTCTAAAATACTACTGTTTATTGCTTCTAAATGGGAAAAAATAGGATTTTCGGGTTTATTTCTAGCAAGGAGTGTATTTAAATGTCTTCAAAAATAAGGGTATTTCTACGTTTACTGGCTGATTTCTCACAAATTTTACTTTTCTTGAAAAAGAGTGACTTATTTAAAGGTGGGAGGGGGCAATAAAGAAACTATGGTTTCCAAGTTTTACCTTCCCGGAAAGGAGAGGGCTGTATATTTTTGAGATCTAGATTATTTGATAACTATTTTATGCTTTCTTTAAAAGGAGAGGACTTATTTTTGACAATGTTTAAATATTTATAGCTTCTGTTTTTCTTCTGTAACAGGCTGGGTACTAAATTTTTCTCCTGAAATAGAGAGTCATTATTTTATACTAAATTTTCTCTTCTTTTCAGAATTTCCCTGTCCTTGCACCTCCCAACAAACGTGCCAGAGTGGGCGAGGCAACCCCAGTAAGGGCATCAGTAATCAGACTTGCTCCTCTTTCCAGACGGGCACTGCCCGTGCAACCCTTGGCTCCCCATCAGGAGAAACCAGACCCTTCCAGGGCACTGCCGTGCAGCCATTGAGCACTCAACTTGTATTGCCTGGAGCCTCTCACGCTCGTACCAGACCACCAATGCTAGCGCAAACCCCTATGCAAACTGGTAGAAATTTGAAAAGCGAGTAGGTGACTGCTCATAATGCTGTAGCCCCTCCTACGTAAGATCATGAGGTTATCCCTCATCATGATTTACCGAGGGTCTCAGGAGCTGCCTTGCCTAAGCAAAATTGTGAGGATGTCCCCCATCATGCTTTTCCAGGACCATCTGGCACCCAAGTGCAGCCAGAATTTGGAGATGTAAGCATTTTTACTTCTATTTTCTACCTGGCTATAGAAATATCTAACTATTTTTTTCAACTTTTTTAGGCCTTTCTTTTTGCCATTTTTCAACACAGTAAAAGCTTTTCAAAGTTATTAAAAGACATTTTTCGCTATTTTTTCAATCTAATAATAATATTTTTTCACTAGTATCTACTTTACTGTTTGAGATCCTTTCATATCGCCATTTCAAGCTAAAAATGTTATTTTTCGCGAAAATTAAAGTTTCAGAATACACTCCTACCCTGCCTAGTTTTAAAAGACACTGTCTCTCAGAAATTAAGCTGTTCTTAGCCATTTCACTATTTTCTTCAACATAACAAAAGCTTTTCGCCAGAATATTAAAGGTCTCTGAAATAAGGCTCTTTTTTTACTCTTTAAGTGCCTGATCTTTAGTTTTTAGGATTCATCTGTGTACCCCCCCCCCCCCTGTTAGCTTCACTCGTACCTAAATTTATGTATTTTTTTATGTCTTTTTCGCTAAAATATTAAATCCCCCCTAGTTTTAAGGGACCCAGAAATAAGGCTGTTTTTCCCCATTTTCTAGCAACTACTCGCTAGTTTTTGGTTTAATCTTTACCTTCCGTTATTAATGCTCTTTTTTTAGGACAATTTTTTACTATTTTGCTAGAATATTGAAGTTTCAGAATACATCCCTACCCTCCCTAATTTTAAAAGACTCTGTCCCTCAGAAATACGCTTGTTTTTAACCATTTCACTCTAATAAAGACGTTTTTCACTTTTTTTTATTTGTCAGAGAGCCCATTCAGGCATTGAAGGAGTTTTTATTCTTTTTTATATTTAGTTTTTACTTTTTTTTTGTTAGAGGTCTCTAAATAAAGCTTGTCAAAGACATTAAAAAAGTTTTTTAGCTTACTATAGTCATTTTCCCCCATTTTTGGGCTTTTTTTCAAGCTAATTTTTTTTCAGGCCGAAAATGATCGAATCATGGCGCAATCAGCTAATCAGCTAATCATGGCGCAATCAGCTAATTTTTTTCAGGCCGAAAATGAGCAAATCATGGCGCAATCAGCTAATCAGCTAATCATGGCGCAATCAGCTAATTTTTTTTCAGGCCGAAAATGAGCGAATCATGGCGTAATCAGCTAATCAGCTAATCATGGCGCAATCAGCTAATTTTTTTTCAGGCTGAAAATGAGCGAATCATGGCGCAAAATCAGGAACTGGACCGGTAGAGGAAGCCTCAGATGAACTATTGGGACGAAGAATTTCTGGCCCGATTGCCAGAACCAAACCCCCATTCGGTAAGATTCTCATGCCTTTTTTTTAATTAAAAAGGGTATAGCAGTATTTTGGGCAAACCTTTCAATACTTCATAATACATTCAAAAGGTGGACTGTGGAAGGGGCATTCCATTTATATCAGTAGTGAGGACATAAGACGCCTTTGCATTTCAATGAGTAGTGGAGGGCCTACAGCTCCAAAAGGGAATGGTACCCCATCATAATACAATGATACATTCCAACGAGTAGTGGGGTGGCTACAGTTCCAAGAGGGCATAGTACCCTTTCATATTGCTGTGAGTAGTGGGAGTCTATGACTTTAATAACCGTTCTCTTTTTCATAGGGCAATAGCTTCCAGTGAGCAAATATGCTCTTGTTTTTTAGGTTCACACAGCGTCATCTCAAGAGAATATATTATCATCGCCACCTCAATTCCACGATAATGTACAGGAAAGTGAACACGAGGAGGTTTAAGTGCAGGGGTGAGTCCGGCTAGTGTATTTGATTTAGACAGCTTTGTAAGGGGTCTCGGCCTCAGCAATGACTTTTTGGAGAATTTATTATATCAGTTACCAGCTAACGAGGTCAAGAGGGTGCTAGAACCGCCCACCCCTCACAGTGATATGGGACAAAGTGGAGCTGGTTCACCCAAAGTGTTACCAGAGTTGTATCTAACAAATACCGCCTTGCGCAATATTCATGTATATAGGGCCGGGTTTTGTGACCCGTTCAATTCCATGTCATGCGGTACTATTCAAACGGACCCCATAGAAACCGCACACCTCTACTTCAGCATGATTCGGGCAGTTTTCAAAAAAATTTAAGGGAGGTGGGTCGGCGGGATTCTTTAAAAGCATCCATTGCGTTTAAAATTATTTTTTTTAATGCAAGTTTGGGTGTTTTGCGTGACCATGATATTCAAACAAAGATGCGGATGCTACATACAGACCTTCCTAATTTTGAGGGTGTCTTTTCGGATTGGGTGGTTGAAATTTTTAATAGGATGGAGGGCTATAATGAGAATGGCAGTGGTCTATCAGTATTATTTTTATAAAAATTAGAACTTAATATTACTAAATTTAAAAAGGAATTTACTTTAAGAGGTGGGAAGGGGGAGTTTAAAAAATATAATAGTAATTTAAAAGCTACTAAAGGTGTACAACACTTTCGTTCTGAAACGGGCTTGGAGTTTTTCAAGTATTACGTCCTTGTAGCAGGACATAAACCCCTGCAAAAGGATGTTAGTAAGACGGATTTAGACGATCGGGCAGTAAATGGGAAAGAGGGTTCTGATTTTCCAAAAGTAGATTTTAATTGTTTAAGGGGGCACTATCCAGTAACGCTTAAAGGGATTGACATTTTTGAAAAGGCAAATCAACAATTCAAAGTCGGGGCTACAGTTTTACAGTTTGATGAAGAATTTGAAAATGAGGAACTTAGTGATAATAAAGGGGTAATTTATTCTGTAAGGGCACCGTTCTCTGACCCAGTGAAACACTGGGTATGGCTTCTCTACGAACATCCAAAGATCCTGAATCATTTGGACATTTCTTTCCTATTCCATATACTAGCAGGGTTTTAAGTGAGGGTAAAAATTTTAATCAAGGGAAGACTTGTCACTACTGTCTAATATGTCTCTCTAGGTTTTATAGTGAATTTAAATTAAATAATCATTTTAGACACTGCAAGCGTCATGGGTACTAGTCTGTGGAAACGGGGTCAGGGGACAATGCTACCTTACGGCTCAAAAGCTTTCAGAATACACTGTTGGAAAGCAATAAGGTATCATTGCAAATTGAGGCTGCTCTGATGGATTTGTCGGATCTGTCAAATTCGAATCATGTGAAAAAAACATGAAGCCATTGCGATCTCTTTTGCGCACGCGCGGAGAGATTAAAGTAATACCATGCAATTGGTAGATTTTTGTGACACGTTGGGGGGAAAAGATTGTGTTGGCGCGGCTATGGTTGCTCTCACAGCAAATGGGGCAATTTCACGGCTAATTCATACACACTATCCAATGAATATATCACCAGAGGACGAGTTAGCAATTAAAAATCAAGACATTTGTTGGGTTTGTAAGAAAAAAATTAATCAGGGGGATGCGAAAACCCGGGACCATGATCATTTGTACCAAGAAATGTCATCAAGGGGAAGTAACATTTGGGGGGTTGCGCCTAAATCGTGTAATTTAAATGTTAGGCAACAATATTTTTTACCGGTTTACATTCATAACTCTGGGTATGGTTTGATATCCGAATTACCAGAGCTGGCATGTTTTTATAAGAGTGAAATTGTAGATGGAACATGGGCGGATGGTTCTTTTTCATATAACATCATACCGAAATCATCTGAAAATCTGCTAGTATTAAGATTTAAATGGCAAACAATTGATAATGGTAATACGTGTTGGAATAAAATCTGTTAACTTGATTCTTTTAGTTTCTTCCCTAAATCCCTAAGTCAACTCATTTATGTACAAAAAAGGAATGATTTTCATAGTTTCACCCTCCTCAAACAACAATTTCCAGATGAGGAAGTGTATAATTTATTAACGCGTAAGGGCATATACCCGTAGGAGTGCTAAAGCTCCGCCTCGAATCTAAGTGAGAAAAATTACCACCCATCGCCGAGTTTTATGATTGACTTTGCGATCGTCAATGCACCACTGTCGATTATGAATTTGGGCAAAGGGAGGGTATAAAAATGGGTAGGATTATTGTAAAATTTACCTGGCAAGGGAAGTTTTGACGTTTTTGGATATTGTCTTTAAAAACACGGACAAAATTCATGAAGAATTCGGTTTGGATTTGGGATATTATTTTTCCACTCCTCATTTGGTGATAGATTTAATTTTAGAATCCGTGGAGCAGATATAGGTCTGATCGCCGACGTGGATCAGCACTTTTTTGGAGAGAAATCCATGCCAGGAGGGCATGTTTTTCATGGGGGTCGTACCCTTGAAACCGACACGACTGGACAACGCACCGGTAAAAAGTTGGATGCCGTTTTCTTGGATATGAATTCCCTTTACCTTTATGGTTACACATTATTAGACCTGAACCAAAATACGCCCGAAGAGTTGCGTGTAGTCACTGAAATCTTCAATACTGAAATTATTTTATGTCTGCCTGTGGATAGTATAAAGGTTCAATAGTCTTTATCATGCCGTTGAGGAGGCCACATGAAAAACTATATTTAATTTTTGTACAAGATCATTTGAAGCCTCGGCTTAAGAAAGTAATTCTCAAGCTAGGTGTTGACGAGAAACTTATTAATTTCTTGTCGGAACTTTGTTTATATTTAACAGCGGGTAATGTTCAGCTGTCAGATCGTGTTAAGCAACAGACAAGGCAACATCGATCACATGTACGTGCTCTAGCTTCCAAAAAGAAAACAAATTGTAAATGAAAACATTTTGTTTAAGTGGGTGGTAATGATAATCTAGATCTGAGAACTGCTGAGAACTTCTGAGTTCTCAGTAGGGGCCTCCCCCAGGCCACTCAGCGCGTCCCCAGGTGGCAGATAGGGGAACGCCCTCAAGATATGTAGGGTACCTCATGGGTAGTGAGGCGCGGACCAAGGGGAGACCCAGTCTCTGGGGGTCTTGAAACATAGCTGGAGCAACCTCGTCTGGGGGCCTTAAATTAAGACGGAGGATGAGGATGACCCCTTTAATGTGCACTGGGCAGGGCCCATCGGTGTATGGATACGTCCCGTCAGTCACAAATCTTCCCCCAGCAATGGGTTAAATTGCTGATGTTGCAGGACACCAAAAGGGCGCACTATCAGTAATAGATACATTTTGGCCTCGCTAGGGACAGAGACAAGTGGCTTACCGCTGTCCCGAAGCCAGCCAAATAACCCCTTCTTTAACTTTAATGATGAATATGAACGGTCTCGCCGAAACCCATCTTCCAGTCACTGGTGAAGAGAAACATGGAGATGTTACCCTTCTACTTTCGGGACATAATGATGGGAAACATCGAAAAGGTGTAGGTTTCCTACGGTCTAATAAAGAAAAATCCTTAATCTCCTTAACCTCCCTCAAGGAACGGATCATCATGATCCGCCTGAAAGGTTCACCCACCAACCTCAAAACTATCCAAGTATACGCTCAGGATACCAGCAGAGACGATGAACAGTCTGAAAACTTCTTTCTCCCGCTTCAAAGTCTAGTTGATTCTGTCCCTAAAAAGGACATAATTTTTGTCATTGGTGACTTCAACGCCATCGTTGGAAACAACCACACAGGAAACGAAGATGTAATGGGCAAATTTGGACATGGAAAAATGAACAGAAGAGGAGAACGCCTTATCGAATTCTGCAGAGATAGCCATTTAGTCATTACGAACACGCTGTTCAAGCGCAGACCTGGCCGTAAGACATCCTGGACATCACCAGATGGAAAAACTAAAAACTTAATAGACTACATCCTCGTGTCTAAAAGTTGAAAAACGTCCGTCCTAAACACGGTCACGCTAGCTGGTGGCGACTTTGACAGCGATCACACGCTTGCCATGTCTAGGTTCAAAACAAGACTTAAAACAGCATCAAAGTTGTCTAAGAAAGCCCCCAAATTTCGAGTAGATCTACCGAAAGACGAGAACACACGTATGACCTATATCAACATTCTATCCGAAACGATTTCGGAGCTCACGTCAAGCTCTCCACCTATCCTGTCTAAGGAAGATATTGACAATCTGGTGACTAACAGCACAAATATCATATGTGATGTCGCACATTCCACACTGGGTACCCAAAAAACATTCAGAAGCCATGGATAACAGACGAGATCATCTCCCTCTGCGACGAAAAGCACCAACTCACGAACAAGCAAGATAAAGAAAGTAGGGACCGATACAAGCAGCTCAAACGAGCTGTTGAGAAAACCATCAGACGTGCTCATCGTGCTTTTATTAAAGAAACGTCTGATCAATGTGAATCGGCCTTCAAGAAAGGAGACCCCACTAATATATAGAAGAGTGCGGGAATTGGCCAAAAAGAAGGACATCAAAGCGTGTTCCCTTGTCGACGAACATGGAAACGAAATACAATCCACAGACGGAATCCGCTCTCGATGGAAAAACCATTTTAAAAATAAACTGAATCTGGACATCCACCCAGACCCAACAATTCTCAATACTTTCCCCATAACCTCTACAGATCCAAGTCCTCCCCCTCTTCACCTTGAAATAGAAGCAGCTATCAGAGACTTGAGAACAAACAAAACTACTGGCCCCGATGGAATCCAGCCCGAACAACTGAAAGTAAACTGCAAACCACTCCTTGACCTTTACCACAAAATTGCCACAGCTGTTTGGGAAAAATGTCACTTCCCCTCACCCTAGTGCGAAGCCACGATAATCCCCCTGAATAATAAAGGCTCTAAAAATGTCTGCAACAACTACCGCCCAATAAGTCTTACCAGCCACGCAGCAAAAATCCTCACAAGAGTCATGCTCGGGCGTATACAAGCCATTTCCTCAATGGTCATTCCGGAATACCAAGCCGGCTTCCGACCTAATAGATCAAAAATTGATCAGATACTCACTGTTCGGCAAATCATGGAAAAGTATAGCAAACTTGGCCGCAGCATCTACCACCTTTTCATAGACTTTAAACAAGCTTTCGATCGGATATGGAGAGAAGGTCTATTGCACATCCTTCTTCACTTTGGCATCCCATTCAACCTGATCTTGCTAATCAAAGACATTTATAAGAAGTTCAGTAGCCGCGTCATAACTCGAGAAGAACTTACCGAGAGCTTCAAAACCTCTACTGGAGTACTTCAAGGTTGCCTAATATCACCGGAGCTGTTCAATCTCTTCCTAACTGTAGCCCTTTCACTCACAGACAACTCACCCGGTGCCCTTGTCGGAGGTGTGGTGATAGACAAACTAGCATATACTTATGACATAGACCTAAGAGCCGAGTCCCTTCAAGATCTACAATCTCAGGCTAACAGCGTTCACTCGTCCAACAACCTCTTCGGGATGGCCATCAACACCTCAAAAATGAAACCCATGCTTTGCTCACGCAAGTTCGATTCCCAGGTAAATCTCAGCCTTCAGCTTGGTGGAGATACCATTGAGTGGATGGAAGGCTTCACCTACCTCGGGAGCTTACTTACTTCTGCTAACATCCAACTCAAAGACATCAAGAGACGCCTGACACTTGCGAACTCCAGTTTTAAAGCTCTGATGCCCATTTGGAGGAATAAAAACTTAACAACAACTCTCAAAATGAGACTCTTCTATTCCCTCATTATTCCGATCGCCATCTATGCCTGTGAATCTTGGACGCTTAAAACAGACGATCAATGCCGCCTAGCTGCCTTTGAAACCAAATCCCTGCGACGCATCGCTGGTAACACCTACCACGACAGAATCTTCAACTCCAAGCTTCTCCATAATCTGAAGGTCAAATTTATAATACTGGACAAAATAAAACTAAAACAACTCAAATGGCTTGGACATACCCAACGCATGGCTAGCACTCTTCTCTCGAAGATAACCTTCGATGGACGAGTACACGGTTCTCGCCCCAGAGGTCGCCCTCGAAGAGATGGAAGGAAAACTTCTCACCCTACAACCTACCACAACTCTGCCACCTGGCCGACCACACAAGCACCTACAGGAGGCATATCAATGAACTGGTTAAAGAAGAGGTCCCAAAACGACCCTCAAGGACGGATGGGACATAAGTCAATGATAATCTAATAGAAGTGCTTGGTTATAAACATAATATAGTCAACTTTAAAAGCGCAGGAAGCGCTAGTGGCATGAATCGTGTCATTTTTGCAGAGTATTCACCCAGCTTCTCTTCGGACAGTTGTATATTTCCGTATGCATCCTTTGTCGAGAGATCAATAGTTGGTAATTCCAATTTCCCCCTCCTACGTGTTTTTGAACGAAAAATCTCTAATGAACATATTCACCACTACAGTATAAAGCACCTTCAATACATTCCAGTCAACGCTTCGTATTTGGAGCTCTGTCAGTTAACATTAAGAGGCAAACGGGATCATCCTCTAGCAAAAACAAAAGGTTTGGCTGTGATTACATGTCATTTTCGACCCATTCAGTGAGATGACTAATAGAAGTCAGTTTTTATGTTCTTATCTTGATTGCTATGTTGCTACTCTTGGACCATGCCAGATGGGACGTGGAATAGACTATTTACGGTCTCGGCAGTTGGTTTGCTAAGCTTTTTCGCTCTGCAATGCCCTTGGCTAGAAAATTTATTGCATCGGTTGCAGCAGATTTTGCGTCCTCTACATTACAGGATTGGGCCTCTGGGAAAGATATTCAAGAAAGTGTTTAGCAAAATCTCAGGTCTAGCACAAGATCCCTTGGCAAGCGATCGAAACAACGGGGAAAAGGTTTAAAAAGGAGGAGAAACACCCCATCACTCATTAATCTCAAGTCAGCCGGGAAGCGTAAAGCATCAAAGAAAGTAAAAAGATCCAAAAAGGATTTCTTTTCCGAAGATGGCATATCTACCACATAAAGATTCTCATCCTTCAGTCACCTCATCTGTAAATCTTTTCAATGCTGAAAATGTAGATGTCAGCGTAAAATATTGATACTATGAACAATTTTAAACGCAAAAACCACTCTCTGAAAATGTTCATTTTCAAATTTATTCTAATGAAGACTACTTTATCGATTTGAATTTGACATTTATAAATTTAAATGTCATTTTGTAAAAATCGAACAATGAAAAACCATGTGCCGCCGAGGGATTTTACTACGATAATTGTGCACTACACAATTCATTTCGACAAATAAGCGTCAACATAAACGAAACTTTGGTGAGGACAAGGAATAACCTTTCAAGATATGTAAGTTATATACAATTCATGTTGATGACACCAATGTCCTAAGCAGTTGAGAGGTATGACTATTGGATATGAATATTAAAAAAATACTGATACTACCAATATTCTTAGAGAGTTAACAACTAAAGATTTACATTTAGTTGGGAAACTAAATCATTAGATATTTAATATACCTCAATGGTTGCCTCCTAATGTAAAGATTGATATAAAGCTACAACTTACACCGTCCAATTATATTATACGAAAAGTACTAGACGATGCACTCGATGTGACAGTCTCTCTCACGTCGGCAATACTTCACGTACGAAAACAACAAGTTATGAGTTATGTGGCTTTGGCGATTGAAAAACTAAGAGCATCTGGAAATAATACCAAATTGCTCGTGCTTCCTACAATCACAAATCAGCGTCGTATTGCTACGGGTACGCGTACCTATACCGATTCGTCATTTATCTATGGAAAAATTCCTTCAAAATTGGCATTAGCTTTTATAAAAAGTGCTAGTGCTGTTGGATCATGGACAGATTCTCCGCATAAATTTGAATTATTTGGGCTTTCATCACTTGTATGTAGAGTAAATGGAATCCCACTTTATAGTTTATCTTTGATTAATCGTACAGGACCCTCTACGAATAGACAATGCAATCCCTAGATCGAGATTCGCAATTATTCGAAAATGGTATAAATGAAGAAATGTTTGCAAAAACGCATGACATTATTGTACTAGATTTGTCTGGTACTCAAGATATGAGTATTGTCCGGATGGGAACTGTACGGATAGAATGTACCTTTGCTAAACTGTTGGAGGAAAGCATTGCATTAATCTCGCTAAATCAATTTGAAACCTTTTGGGAAATTACTCCTGACGGCAGTGTTTTATTAGACTTGGCGCCATGAACACGGAACAAACAATTGATGTATTTAAAATGGACCCCTACATGTCCAAACATAAATCTTTTTACATACCTTAAGATTTCCTGGAGCATATTCAAAATGTTGACAACACTCTAATCGTTATTAATAGCAGTCCATCGAGCGTAGAGACGGGGCATTGATTATGCATCTTTCAAACAAGAAGCAATATAGAATTTTTTGATTTGCTTGCCCGACCGTATACACTGTACGCGCCTCATTAAAAATTCCCTTGAGCAGAGCGGAAAAGCTATTATTTAAAATCGGAAGTAAGTACAAAATTTATCCGCGAGACTCTGTAGTTTTCATGCCCTATTATATTTTATTTCTCGAAATCGTGGACATACTTACAAGGAATTTATCAAGCTTTATGGTGACAATCCTCGAAAGAACGATTTTCTAGTTGAAAATACTCTTTCTTACCTCTATAATATAAATTTCGATGCCCTAAAAGTGAAATGCTTTAAAAATGTATGTAAATTTGTTTATTAGTAAAGTTTTTATACAAAACACTGTGTCTTTTTTATATTTCTTCTTCTACATATAGGTAATCATCCGAAACGATAAGTGGTGGTGGCTCGTCAGGATTCAGCTTGTATTCGCCTTGACGTGCAATTTCAGGGTCACATTTTCTACAATATAAGGTAACTTCATTTTTATTAAATCTCTTTGTAAAGTCAATAATATTATTCTGATTCATATTATAAAATTCACGTGTTTCAATTTGCTTATTTGAAGCAATGTCACATACAAAATTCTCATACGAAAAATCACTTTCTGTAACAGCCAAATAAAAGTATGTTGGTTTATAATCATAATATCCAGTATCTTCAAAGCGATGTCATAAAAACCAGACTCTTTTAGTATTCCAAAAATTGAAGCGTAGACCTGGTTCTTCTTCCAAATATGGTTTAAACCCACGACGACATATGTCTCTTAAAAATAAACTGAGCGTACGTTTAGAGTTTTTCGCAGTCTGGCCAGGATAAGTATGTTCCCATTGATCACATTTATCATAGTTACAATTTGAGAATAAGAATCCTCTATTATGGGAGTCACAAATCTCTTCAAGACAAGAATTACAGTATTTAATTTACACTGCATATCTTCTACGTAATTTACAGGGATTACAAAATTTACACTTTTCATTATACTCATCAGCAAAAGTACAATTCTCACAGGATGACCAGCTGCCCCTAAGTATACAATCATAATGGACACGTGTGAAACATTTTTTGATGTTGACTGGTCCAATTCGAAAAACAAACTGACTATCAAACAATGTCTGCTAGAAGCGTTACAAAATGGTCGTCTATGTAGTGGTTAAGAGAAAAACCTCAATATCATTTTGTCTTGTCTCAATCAATATATCAACAAATGAAGCCAGGAGACCACGACGACAATAGTCCAAAGAATGGAATTGGTTCACACTATATCGTTAAGCATTTCTCCAGAAGTTTTCTTTGAATAGATAATTCCAGAAAGTCATCATTTAAAACTAACCACTTTTTCAATTTTACTAGATTACATATGATTTTCTGTTTCTCAAATCTAACCATTTTAACACCCTCACTGTCAAACACAGACTGTTTTCTATAAGTTGTTCTCTTCAATATATTTCACCAGCGCATTTAATCCATCTTGTAGTCTCTGTATATGCGCTATATTCACCTTAGCCGCGAAGCACAATTGTTCTTCCGACTTGAATTTGCTTAATGTTATAACATATCCATCACATATTAAGTCCCATTCTAATGTTAGTTGAGAACCCCGTGTAATTTCTACCGCCACCTTAGGCACTCTAGGTCCCGTTTCATCAGCACTTTTAATATTCAATAATGTATAAGTATCCATGTTGACTGTTCCACTTCCAGAAAGAAACTGATCCTAGACCAATAGTTTCAACCACCTGGGAATGTGTCTAGACATGATTTTGCCTAGAAACATGGAAGAGGGTGTGTCACCTGACCTTTCCATGGGCGGGAATGTCACCTACAAACAGGTGACCGTATTGTACAGGTGTTTCACGTGACGTCAGAGGGCATGTCCAAGAAATCCTATTGAAAAAGGGATGTGTATGTTGTAGAAAAACAAAGGGAGTGTTTCACCTAACCTTTGAACTCTTGCCAAGGACGGGAACGTCGCCTAGAAACAGGTGTGCCGTATGACGTCAGAGGGATGCCTTTGAAACTCAATGTTAATTTCCCTATCTGTGCTCTTGAAAGCAGAGTAGGGGTACTACTCGCATCCCCCTAAACATGTCGCTCTTTACGTTAAAGTTGAATTTTGTCCCAATTCTTTAAGAACGACTCCTCAAACACAAGGGCTGTTTAATTAAAACAATAAGAAGCTTTTTTAAATTTACTAAAAAACTTTAAAATTCAATTAAATATTTTAGAGTCCTTTTTAAGTAACAAAAGAGGTTGCATGTCAACAAATTGGTGGTTTGTCCCAATTTTAGCCCGAATAAGATCAAAATGACGTCAAGTGAATATTCTGTTCCAACCAAGTGGTTTAGAAGTACCCAAAATATGAACTTATAACCTTTTGTTTCAAAGGCCATATAGTTGTAAGGTAGCACGTTTGTTCCGGGACAGATACAAATCATACGAATCACGCGCATTCTATTAGGGGTAAAACTGGTGGATATTTCTATGGGGTATGCAGTGGTGGATCCAGAGGGGGTCAGGGGGGCGCGTGCCAACTAGCGTAGTCTAAAGTAGTGTAATTTACTTAATTAACTCAAGTTTGCGTTGATTAAACTTGCTCCTAACACGTTTATCGGATCAACCTGTTTTGCGCCCCCCTAAAAAAAATTTCTGATCAACCTATTTTGCACCCCCTTAAAATAATCCTGGATGCGCCCCTGGAAGTATGGAGCATCTAATGCCACACAAAGTGTATTTGGGCCAAAGTTTCAGACTTCAGATCAAAATTTCATTTTGCAAAGAGCTGTATGTCTCCTGCACTTTTTTCTTTGGGGGGGGGGGCCAGTTTCTAGGATCTTAGAAATTTTGAAGCAAGTTTAATGATCAGAAACTGAAAGCTCAAGTGCCTTTTCTAAGGAACAAATTTGGTAGGAGGACAACTACCTCCCTCCTGTGGCTTTGTACCTTGGCCATCCTTCAAAACCTCTTAAAGGATCGGATCAATATTAGGGATATAAACATTGCTTTGATCCTGCAATTTCAGCCCCTCATTGAAACAAGAATTAGGGATCCCTTTCCCAACAGATCAGATCGGTGCAGATCCCAAAAAGGCGTAGAGAGACTATCAGCACCCTTTTCGCTTTTCATCAAACTTTATTTTCTGACAGCCTCTGCTTGTAGATCTTGTGATTCAATCCCCCGCCCCAAAAAGAGGTGAGGTTGGGCCCAGACATCCAAAAGATACACTGCTAGCTGCTAGCTGCTTCTGTCAAGTTTGGTTGCGATATATCAACTTTTTCTTGTAATTTCCCAAATGGAAGGAATTTAGTACATTAGTATCAAGGTTCGAATTTAGTACATTAGTTAGGTTCGTATCAAGTTTGATTCAAACCTTCTGGTAGATTAAATAAAAAAAAAAGTATTTTCAACTGAAAGTAAGGAGCAACATTAAAACTTAAAACGAGCAAAAATTATTTCGTATATATGGGGGGATGCCCCCTCCTCAATATGTCGCTCTTCACGCTAAAGTTCTTTTAAGAAAGCTTCTTATGGCTCTAATATCTCGACCCTTGTGGTTTAGGAGTCGATGTTGAAGGATTGGGACAAAATATCAAACTTTCAAACAGTTCGTGGTAACGAACTGTAAGTAAGGAGCGACACGGCTCAATGGTAACCAAAACTCTAAAAAACGGAATTTTGATACCAATATATACATCAAAAGAATCAAATTTTAATGCTGATTTCAAATATATAAGTTTTATCAAGTTTGGTCTTACCCATCAAAAGTTACGTGCCTGAGAAAATTTAGTGATTTTAGAAAAAAGGGGGAAAGACCACTTAAAAGCTATAGAACCTTAATGAAAATCACACCATCATATTCAGCGTATTAGAGAACCCTACTGTAGAGGTTTCAAGCACCTCTCTAGAAAAATGTGTAATTTTGCATTTTTTGCTATAAGAAAGATCACGGATGCGTGTTTATTTATTTTTTTTTTTTTATTTCCCCCAGGGGTGATCTTATCGACCCAGTGGTCTTAGAGTATCGTAGGGGGGCTCATTGGAACTTAAATTAAAAGTTCTAGTGCCCTTTTTAAGTTACCAAAAAATGGAGGGCAACTAAGCCCCCTCCCGCGCTCATTTTTTCCCCAAAGTCACCTGATTTTGAGATAGCCATTTTGTTCAGCATGGTCAAAAATATGATAATTATGTCTTTTAGGATTATTTAATCCCCCGAAGTCCCAGGGGGGAGGGCTGAAAGTTATGAACTTAACCCAATGTTAACATATAGAATTGGTTATTGGGAAGTATACAGACGTTTTCAGGGGGGATTTTTCTGGTAAGTGGGGTGGGGGCTGGGTAGTGGGATGCCTCGCTCTTTAAGCCAAAGATTTTTTTAGTACTTTCGTAAGAGCTATTTATTCTAATTAACGGCCTTTGTGATTAAGGGGTCATTTTTAAAGAACTGGAACAAAATTCGAACTTTAGCTTAAAGAGCAAGGTATTGACTAGGGGGCAAACCCCCTAATATACGTATTAAAAATCTTTGAATATATAAGTTCGTTGCGTAAGTTAATTCGTATGCTACGTATATTTATTACTAATAAAAACGTTCGTAAATAAAATTAATCAAGTTTCGAGAAAGCTATTTAACCAAATAAAAGTAAATTAATATTCAAATTTTGTTTTAAATATTCATATACGGTGAGCCAAAAACAAAACCTGCATTAATTCAAAAATGTTCAAAAATTAAATGAAAAAAAAGGTTTTTTTTAACTGAAAGTAAGGAACGACGTTAAAAATTAAAACGAACAGAAATTATTCCGTATATGAAAGGGGCTGTCCCCTCCGCAACGCCTCGCTCTTCACGCTAAAGTTTGACTTTCTCAAAACTCTATTTTTTTTAAACAATAAAAAACTTTAGCGTAAAGAACAAGGCGTTGAGGAGGGGAAAACCCCTTTCATATACGGAATAGTTTCTGTTCGTGTTAAGTTTTAACGTAGTTCCTTACTTTCAGTTAAAAAAACTTCTTTTTTTATTTAATAGCTTAAAGAGCGAGGTTTGCAAACTCTTTGATAACCACGAACTTTTTGATATCCTGATTGAAAAATGTAGGAGCCTCAGCCGCTGAGGTCAAACAGCCAAAAGCTGTAAAATGACATTTTCTTGTACTTTCCACAATTTTTGGCGAAGATCCGTAATCTCTGTTTAATGTGCTGGTAAAATTAAAAGAATCAGGGAAAGACTGTGACAGGGTCAAGTCACAGCTGAATTTCTTTCAGTCGGATTATTTGGTTACAATTTATATATATAGCCTACGAAACTTTAGAAAATTCTCTTTAATAAAAAAAGCAACATAAAAAGCATAAAAATCAGAATTTGAAATTTCAAGATTTATATTTCCAGAATGACTTCCTGGAAACCTAGAAGAAATCGAAATTTTTTTTTTATAGGTTCTCGAGGAGATAATTCTAGGCTCTTGGCGAATCCGGAATTATTTACGATTTTTTTGTATATTCTTATCTTTGTTATTTAGTAGTCTAAAAAAAAATGTATGAATAAAACTGTAAATCTTCAAAAATTCTGGTAGTTTTTTTTTTATTTTTTTTTTTTTATGGAAGCAATTATGATATTCTGCAAAACATTTAGATGATTTTTCAACGACTCGGCTATCAATAGAGCTAAATTCAGTTCTCCAGTACCTGGGTCAAAAACCCTTTGGATCTAAAGACTGGATATCAAATTTTTTCATGTCGGTAATTTAAAAATAAAAAAAGCATATAAAAGTGGGGAGCCCAATTGCTAAATTTGGTGCTTAAGAAATTCCGCACAAGAATGGAGATAGAATGCTGGTATCTCCTTATGTAATATTCATTGGTTTTGATAGAATGGAGATAGAATGGTATCAAACAGTTCGTGGTAACGAACTGTAAGTAAAGAGCGACCCGGCTCAATAGTAACCGAAACTTTAAAAAACACAATTTTGATACCAATGGATACATCAAAAGAATCATATTTTAATGCTGAATTCAAATATATAAGTTTCATCAAGTTTAGTCTTACCCATCAAAAGATCAGCGCCTGAGAAAATTTGCTTGATTTTCGAAAAAAGGGGGAAATTCCCGCTAAAACTCATAGAATCTTAATGAAAATCACACCATCAGATTCAGCGTATCAGAGAACCCTACTGTAGAGGTTTCAAGCTCCTATCTGCAAAAATGTGGAACTTTGTATTTTTTGCCAGAAGAAACATCACGGATGCAAGTTTATTTGTTGTTGTTTTTTTCCCAGGGATGATCGTATCGACCCAGTGGTCGTAGAATATCGTGGGAGGGCTCATTCGAACGGAAAGTAAAAGTTCTAGTGCTTTTTTAAGTGAAAAAAATGGAGGGCAACTAAGCCCCCTCCGACGGTCATTTATTTCCCAATGTCACCCGATCAAAATTTTGAGATAGCCATTTTGTTCTAAATGGTTGAAAATATAATAAATATGTCTTTTAGGATGACTTAATCCCCCAAATTCCCCGGAAGGAGGGCTGAAAGATATAAACTTTACCCAATTTTTACATATAGTATTGGTTATTGGGAAGTATATAGACGTTTCCAGGGGGGAGTTTTCTTGTAGTTGGGGGTGGGGGTTAGGTGGGAGGATCCTTCCATGGAGGAAGTTTTCATGGGGGAAGGGCAATTGCTATGAAAAGGGCGCCGGATTTGCCAGCATTATTTAAAAAAGCGATCAGAAATTAAATTTTTTAAAAAAAACAAGTTTTTCAACTGAAATCAAGGAGCAACATCAAAACTTATAACGAACAGAAATTATTAAGTATATGATTGGGTTCGCCCCCTAGTCAATAGCTCGCTCTTTAAGGCAAAGATTTTTTAGTACTGTCATAAGAGCTATTTATTCTAACTAACGGCCTTTGTGATTAAAAGGTAATTCTTAAAGAACTGGAACAAAAATCAAACTTTAGCGTAAAGAGCGAGATATTGACTAGGGGGCGAACCCCCTAATATACGTAATAAAAATATATGAATAGAGAAGTTCGTTACGTAAGTTAATTCATAAGTTACGTATATTTAGTACTAATAAAAACGTTCGTAAATAAACTTAAACAACTTTCGAGAAAACCATTTAACCAAATAAAAGTAAAATTAATATGCAAATTTCGTTTTAATTATTCATGTACGGTGAGCCAAAATTAAAACCTGCATTAATTCAAAAACGTTCAAAAATCAAATTTAAAAAAAAAACAGTTTTTTTTAACTGAAAGTAAGGAGGAACATTAAAACTTCAGACGAACAGAAATTACTCCGTATATGAAAGGGGCTGTCCCCTCCTCAACGCTTCGCTCTTTCTGCTTAAGTCAGACTCTTTCTCACATCGCTATTTTTAAAACAATAAAAAACTTTAGCGTAAAGAGCCAGGTGTTGAGGTGGGGACAACCCCTTTCATATACGGAATAATTTTTGTTCGTTTTAAGTATTAATGTTGCTGCTTAATTTCAGTTAAAAAAACTTTTTTTTTTAATTTTATCTTGATAAAAATGGAGATAGAATAGTATTTCCTTATATAATATTCATTGTTTTGATAGAATGGAGATAGTATAGTATCTTGATAGAAATGCAGATAGAATGGTATCTCCTTATATGATATTCGTTGGTTTTCGTAGGGTATCAGAGCCAATGCCACGTCCAGGGGAGAGGGGGGTATTGAGTTTGAACTCCCAACCCCTAAATTTTTTGTCTGACTCGTAAAAACGTATCAAAAATGCATACAAACAAATCGTTGATGTCCTTTTTTTGTTGATGCGAATTTTTTTTTGTATATCCCCTTCCCCCTATAAAATACTCCAACATAAACAAAAATCCTGAGATACGCCCTTGCACGGAGTACACGACCTGGTGTCGATGGCTTGATTCTACTGAGACCCCTTGACTATGATAGAAAACACGTGTTTTTCCAAACGTGCATAATCAGCGTTCCGTGCGTATTCTTACGTCTTTATTGTCAAAATTTTCTATGGGACCCTTAAAATCTTCGTCGATGCCACAACTCACCGCTCATGTGTATAATTGTCGCTGATATAATTAATTAAAAAAAACTTTCCGAAAAATAAGTTTTTCAAAGGAAAGAAAAGGCCATTTTAAACTTAACCTCAGGAGATACAAATACCTGTTAAAATTCAAACTCAAAACGACCAGAAATTACTATTAAAGAATAAATGAAACCCAAAACGAACAGAAATTAAATAAACAATCATAGCAAAAAACATACAACAAGTAATAATATAAATGAATAAATAGATCTTAAAGCGAGTAATGGTTAGGTTGAATATGAAAATCTAGCTTAAAAGGAAAACAAATATTTTGCTATTAAAGTATAAATGAAACTTAAAACGAACAGAAATTAAATAAACAATCAATGCAAACAAAACATACAATATATATTAATGTAAATGAATAAATAAATCTTAAAACGAGTGAAACTTAAATTGAATATGCAAATCAAGTTTGAATCGAATAAAAATAACTACAAGCAAGAGTTTGGGTATCGTCTCACTGCAGAAGCCTAAAACCTACTGCGTCATTGGCGCTTTACTGAAAACAATTCTTTGAAATATTTTCACTTTTGTAACTTTAAGAAATCAAAAATTAATTAAGATTTTAGGGAATAAATATCACCATATGTATATTAAATTGACAATTCCCTTTTTTTTAGTAAACTAATTTGAATTTTTTTTCAGTGAATTACAAATTATATTTTTGCTTTTAGAAATCATAGGGGCTTTGAACACTACTCACAGTAAGTTATGCTCGTTAATCTCATATTTCTTTTATTTTTTTTATTTATTGATACTGATTTTTGGTAGTTGTATGCTTGGTAGATTATATGATAGTCCGGACGCCAGGTGTTGAAAATGAGAACAATACCACGATGGGGCTGCTACAAGAATTAGCCGACCCTCCACCCCCTAAATTGACCATGCGGATTCAAAAATACCAATGACACTTGCTTGCGAGTGGTGGAACACTCCGAAACTTGACATTTTATTATATTTTGGTGTTTCATGCAAGAAAATGCATGTTCCACAAAGTTTGAGGTGCAGTTTTCCGCTCAAATAGAAATGCCTAGAAGCCATAAATTGTTTTCATAACAAACTAACACGATTAGTTAAAAAAAATGGCACAGTTAAAAAAAATGGCAAAACTTTATGAATCTTGAACAGTCTTGGAAAGTTTAAACAAAATCAAATTGAATATTCGATATATAATGATATCAATTGTTGAAAGATCAATCAGTTGAAGTTTTTTTTTAACTTTAATTTTTATTTTCATTTTCAATGTTGTAAGAACTGGAAAATAATAAATTTGTAATATAAGAGTAATTCGTTTTCAGTGAAGCACCAAAGACGCAAAAGGCTTTAGGTTTTTAGAGTTAAAGAAGGGGGCAATATCCAAATTTTGATTGTAGTGAAACTATATTTGTCTTGACCAATCTTGAAAAGAACTAATAAATTAAACTGAATATTTGATGAATAATGATATTAATTGCTAAAAGCTCATCAGTTCAAAATTTTACTGTAATTTTAATATTTATTTTCAATATTAAGTACAAAAGAAAACATTTGTAATACAATTCATTTTCAATAAAGTGCCAATGACACAGTCGGCTTTAGGCTTCTGCAGTGAGGCGATACCTAAACTCTTGTCTCTAGTTATTTTTGTTCGATTCAGACTTGATTTGCATATTCAATTTACGTTTCACTCGTTTTAAGATTTATTTATTCATTTACATTAATATATACTATATGTTTTGTTCACATTGATTTTTTATTTAATATCTGTTCGTTTTAAATTTCATTTATACCTTAATAGCAAAATATTTGGTGTCGTTTTAAGCTAGATTTTCATATTCAATCGAAGCATTAATCGCTTTAAGATCTATTCATTCAGTTATATTATTACTTGTTGTGTGTTTTTTTATATGATTTTTCATTTAATTTCTGTTTATTTTGGGTTTTATTTATTCTTCAATACTAATTTCTGGTCGTGTTGATTTTTAGTTTTTGAATTTAATATTTTATAATTGTGTTAATTTTAAAATTTCCTTTAATTTTATTTTAAAAAATTTATTTTATTAAAGTTTTTTTTTAATAATTTTTGTTCGTTTTTGATTGCAAAAAATTTCAAGTTTTTTTTGGCATGGGGGGGGGGGGGTGCTTACTGTCCGATTATTCTTGACTTTAAAAACGGATCCTGAACTTTCAATTTAAATCTAATGAGGCTTTTATCAAAGTCTATACGATTACCTCTTTGATAAAAACCTTATATATGAACAATAGACAGCTTGCATAACTTGTGGACAGTGATTGACAACAATGAATGGATTGAAAAAAATAGCTCCAATAAGAGGGCTTAGACAATTTCTCTTGCTGACACATAGGGATCATAGCTATTTGGAATTGACCTTAATAGGAATTTGTATGCCAAAGCAATTTTGCATCTATCACAGAGTATGTATTTTAACCTTATAATTGGATAATTATAATAGATTTCCTATGTGTTCTTCCCATACCAAACCCCTTCCCATAAGCTATAAACCGCCCTTAATAAGTTATGCCCCAGGCCATAACTTTCAACACCTACCCCTGGGCCCTTGCGGGTTGTATCATCACCAGAGTTATTGGTAACTATATGTAGACTAAGTTAGCAAAATGTCCGTCTCAAAATTTTTACTTGATGTATCGAGCTTGCGTAAGAAGAAGGGGGGCTATTGGCACTTCAATTTCTTTTGCCTCATGAAGGGATAAAAGTAAATAATATTTTCCAGTCATACAAGCCCCCGCTAACGTTTATACAATTATTTCGCCTTTAGAAATAATAGGAAGGATTCGGAGAATCCTTGAATTACAACCCTTGCCCTGAGGGCTTTGGGGGAGTTGTAATCCTCAAAGACCTAATTTCCAGAACTTAAAACTACGTTTAATAAAATGGCTGTCTTAAAATTTTGATTGGATGTATTTGGGGAAAAAATGGGCGTGAGAGGGGGGTTAGTTGCCCTCAAATCACTTTCGACCATTACAAAGGGCACTAGCCCTCGGAATTTCCAATCGAATGAGCCTTTTTTGAAGCTTCTACGACACCGCCTTCTATAAAAACCTTATATGCCCCCAGGGCATAACTTAAAACCCTTGCCCTGAGGGTTGTGGGGGATTGTCCTCCTCAAAACCATATTTTCTATCTGTAAAACAACTACGCTTAACAAAATGGCTATCTCAACATGTTGATTGGCTGTGTTGGGGGGACTGATGGGCGTGGGGGGGGGGCTAGTTGCCCTCCAATCACTTTTGACTATTAAAAAGGGCACTAGCCCTTTGAATTTCCAATTGAATGTGCCTGTTTAAAGTTTCTACGACAACGCCTTCTATAAAAACCTTATATGCCAACAGGGCATAACTTAAAACTCTTGCCGAGGGTTGTGGGGGAGTGTCCTCCTCAAAAACATATTTTCTATCTGAAAATCAACTAGACTGAACAAAATGGCTATCTCAAAAGTTTGATTGGATGTGTGTGGGGAAATGCTGGGCGTAGGGGGGGGGGGGCTAGTTGCCCTCTAATCACTTTCGACTATTAAAAAGGACACTATCCCTTTGAATTTCTAATCGAATGAACCTTTTTTGAAGTTTCTACGACAACGCCTTCTATAAAAACCTTATATGCCACCAGGCATATCTGACAACCCTTGCCCTAAAGGTTGCGGGGGAGTGTCCTCCTCAAAAATATATTTTCTATCTGGAAATCAGCTACACTGAATAAAATGGATATCTCAAAAGTTTGATTGGTTGTCTTTGGGGAAATGATGGGTGTAGGGGGGGGGGGTGGCGGTGGTGGGGGCTAGCTGCCCTCCAATCACTTTCGACTATTAAAAAGGGCACTATCCCTTAAATTTCCAATCGAATGAGCCTGTTTTGAAGTTTCTACGACAACTCCTTTTATAAAAACCTTAAATGCTCCCAGGGCATAATTTAAAACCTTTGCCCTGAGGGTTGCGGGGGAGTGTCCTCCTCAAAAATATATTTTCTATCTGGAAATCAACTACGCAGAACAAAAATGGCTATCTCAGAATTTTGATTGGATGTGTTTAGGGGAATGATGGGCGTAGGGAGGGGGGGCTAGTTGCCCTCCAGTCACTTTTGACTATTAAAAAGGGCACTATCCCTTTGAATTTCCAATCGAAGGAACCTTTTTTGAAGTTTCTACAACAACGCCTTCTACAAAAACCTTATATGCCATCAGGGCATATCTTAAAACCCTTGCCCTGAAGGTTCAAGGGGAGTGTCCTCCTCAAAAACATATTTTCTATCTGGAAATCAACTACGCTGAACAAAATGGCTATCTCGGAATTTTGATTAGATGTGTTTGGGGAAATGATGGGCTTGGAGTGGGGGCCAGTTACCCTCCAATCACTTTCGACTATTAAAAAGGGCACTAGCCCTTTGAATTTCCAATCGAATGAGCCTGTTTGAAGTTTCTATGACAACGCCTTCTATAAAAACCTTATATGCCCCCAATGCATAACTTAAAACGCTTGCCCTGAGGGTTGTGGGTGAGTGTTCTGCTCAAAAATATATTTTCTATCTGAAAATCAACTACGCTGAACAAAATGGCTATCTGAAAATTTTGATTGGATGTGTTTGTGGAAATGATGGGCGTGGGAGGGGGGGGGGGTAGGGGGCTAGTTACACTCCAATCACTTTCGACTATTAAAAAGGGCACTAGCCCTTTAATTTCCAGTTGAATGAGCCTGTTTTGAAGTTTCTACGACAACACATATTATAAAAACCTTATATGCCCCCAGGCCATAAATTAAACCCTTGCCCTGAGGGTTTTGGGGGAGTGTCCTCCTCAAAAATATATTTTCTATCTGGAAGTCAACTACGCTGAACAAAATGGCTGTCTGAAAATTTTGATTGGATGTGTTTGGGGAAATGATTGGCGTGGGGGGGGGGAAGGGGGCTAGTTACACTCCAATCACTTTCGACTATTAAAAAGGGCACTAGCCCTTTAACTTCGAGTCAAATGAGCATGTTTTGAAGTTTCTATGACAACGCCTTCTATAAAAACCTTATGTGTCCCCGGGGCATAACTTAAAACCCTTGCCCTGAGGGTTGTGGGGGAGTCTCCTCCTCAAAAATATATTTTCTACCTGGGAATCAACTACGCTGAACAAAATGGCTATCTCAAAATTTTGATTGGATGTGTTTGGGGGAATGATGGGCGTGGGGGGGGGGAGGGGGCTAGTTACACTCCAATCACTTTCGACTATTAAAAAGGGCACTAGCTCTTTAATTTCCAATCGAATGAGCATGTTTTGAAGTTTCTACGACAACGCCTTCTATAAAAACCTTATATGCCCCCAGGGCATAACTTAAACCCCTTGCCCTGAGGGTTGTGGGGGGGGTATCCTCCTCAAAAATATATTTTCTATCTGGAAATTAACTACGCTGAACAAAATGGCTATCTCAAAATTTTGATTGGTTGTTTTTGGGGAAATATTGGGTGTGGGGGGGCGGGGGGCTAGTTTCACTCCAATCACTTTCGACTATTAAAAAGGGCACTAGCTCTTTAATTTTCAATGGAATGAGCCTGTTTTGAAGTTTCTACGACAACGCCTTCTATAAAAACCTTATATGCCCCCAGGGCATAACTTAAAACCCTTGCCCTGAGGGTTTTGGGGGGGGGTATTCTCCTCAAAAATATATTTTCTATGTGGAAATGAACTACGCTGAACAAAATGGCTATCCCTAAATTTTGATTGGATATGTTTGGGGGAATGATGGGCGTGGGGGGGGGGCGAGTTGCCCTCCAATCATTTTCGAATATTAAAAAGGGCACTAGAACTCTCGATTTTCAATCGAATGAGCCCCCTTTGAATCTTCTACGACGACCCCTTTCATATGAAGTGCCTCTGGGGAAAAAAAAATAATAATAATAAAACATTGGAGCCGTATGGCCTTTACTATAGGTAACGCTACAGCGTTGCCTCTGACATGAATACAAAGGCTCATCGGCAATGGTGAATGCCGATGAATGGTGAATGGTGAAAGGCTCATCGCCATGGTGAATGATGAGAACTCAAACGAACTATGACAGACTCAAACGTATTTCGGTTTTTAGTATGACCTGTGCTAGAGGGTAATTCCGTGTAGCACCAGTATTTTGAAAAAAAAAATCTGTTTTTGGTACTTCTGGCAGGGAATTCTTAGCTGTAGGTAGAACTGGTGAACAGAAACACGGTGAGTAGATCTCATTGGCTTAGCTCAGCCAGGGAGGAGTTAATAATAAATAAAATATCCAACGATAACAGTTTTTCAAAAAACTTGGTTAGTTCTAGTTCTAATATCGAATTTTGAATGGTGAATGGTGAAAGGCTCATCGCCATGGTGAATGATGAGGACTCAAACGAACTATGACAGACTCAAACGTATTTTGGTTTTTAGTATGACCTGTGCTAGAGGGTAATTCCGTGTAGCACCAGTATTTTGAAAAAAAAAATCTGTTTTTGGTACTTCTGGCAGGGAATTTATTTTATTCTATTTTATTCCTATTATGCTTAAATTACTATTTTAGCTTATAAATGTTTCTGAAATCATAAGCTGTTGTCATGATGTTTCTTAAGAGCCAGATCCAGAGTGCAATACAATGGCTGCCACCCAAAGTTGCAGGACGGTAGTTGCAACCCAAACATATTCTATGAATATATTGCAGTTAAAAATATAGTTCTTGATAAAGGGTTTTGCAGACTTTATCCCTTAGCACTCACCCTAGGAAAACGTTGAAGAATAACCCTCTCCCCCCCCCAAGTAGGAATCTAGCCGTGCCCATATTCATCACAGAAGTTTTGCCTAAGATCCTTGATATGACCCGTTTTCTGCCAATGCTTTTGTCTCCACGCAAGGCTATTGTGTAGAGCATAGAAGCCTCTTATGAAATGAGGATAGATCCTATTTTAGCTTATAAATTTTGGGCGTATATTATGCAAGTCAACCTGTACAAAAGAATTGAGTCTTCGTTTCCTCTTCAAAAGTGACTTGCAGACTGGGAGAATTGCTCATTTGCGTGTCACATACGATTGCCAAATACCTTTCATGTTCTTCCTAACCCGGAAGTTTTCGTTATCCTCTTGTAAGGATAAACATCAGATTTTAATAATTATTTAAACTGTGAGAATTTTTACAATAAGAATAGCAGCATAAAAAGCAAATTTCTGCTGTAATCGATTTCCCTCTCTGATAGTCAGCTTTTATTTGAAGGGCGTGATCACTCTTGGTAATTGGTGTACATGACTTTGTGCCTCTAAACTTAAAATTTCAATCTTGAAATTTCAAATTCTAATTTTTATGCATTTTACGTTGTTTTTTTTTATTAAAGAAAATCTTCTAAAGTTTCGTAGGCTATATGTATAAATTGTAACCAAATAATCAGACTGAAAGAAATTCAGCTGTGACTTGACCCAGTCTTTCCCTGATTCTTTTTGTTTTACCAGCATATTGAATAGAGATTACGGATCATTGCCAAATATTGTGGGAAGTAAAATAAATGTAATTTCACAGCTTTTGGCTGTTTGAGCTCAGCGGTTGAGGCTCGTACATTTTTCAATCAGGATATCAAAAACTTCGTGGTTATCAGAGTTTGCAAACCTCGCTTTTTACGCTAAAGTTTGATATTTTGTCCCAATCCATCAACATCGATTCCTAAACCACAAGGGTCGAGATATTAGGGCCATAAGAAGCTTTTTAAAAGAGCTTTAGCGTGAAGAGCGAGATATTGAGGAGGGGCAACCCCCCTTATATACGTAATAATTTTTGCTCGTTTTAAGTTTTAATCTTGCTCCTCCCCTTCAGTTGAAAAGACTTGTTTTTTTTTTATTTAATCTACCAGAGGGTTTGATTCAAACTTGATACGAACCTAGCTAGAACTAATGTACTCAATTCCTTCCATTTGGAAAATTACCAGAAAAAGTTGATATATCGCAACCAAACTTGACAGAAGCAGCTAGCGTCCTAAGTGTATCTTTTGAATGTCTGGGCTCAACCTTACCTCTTTGTGGGGTGGGGGATTGAATCTCAAGACCTACATGCAGAGGCTATCAGAAAACAAACTTGATGAAAAGCGAAAGGGGTGCTGATAGTCTCTCTACGCCTTTTCGGGATCCGCACTGATCTGATCCGTTGGGAAAGGGGTCCCTAATTCTTGTTTCAATGAGGGGCTGAAATTGCAGTATCAAAGCAAAGTTTATATCCCTAATATTAATCCGATACTTTAAGAGGTTTTGAAGGATGGCCAAGGTACAAAGCCATAGGAGGGAGGTAGTTGTCCTTCTACCAAATTTCTTCCTTAGAAAAGGCACTTGAGCTTTCAATTCCTGATCAGTAAACTTGCTTGCAAATTTCTAAGATCCTAGAAACTGCCCCCCCCCTCCAAAAAAAGCGTGGGAGACATATAGCTCTTTGCATAGTCTACTCCCGTTAGTAGAATGGCCCCTATTGATCGTGACGGGACTCCTTATATGGGCATAGAATACTGACGGGACTCCAAATAAGGGCATAGAGTCATTAGGGAGAACACGTGGTTAATGGGGTCAATGACCTAAATTTCCAAAGTGTGTCAACAACAACAACATCGACCTTGACATTCGCTGAGAGCGTGTACATACAACAACAACAACATCGACCTTGGAACACCTGTGCTGTCGACCTCAATTCACCTATCGTGAATCAATAATTCCCCTTAGAAACAACAAATTAATTCCCCTTTCTTGACAGATCAATCAACCAATGACATCATCTGTCAGACTTTAAAAATTTTCGCCTAAAAACGATTCTCCAGGAATAGATCCAAGTCATTAATGTCATTGCCTCGGAAACAACTCTTTTGGTCGAACTCCAAAGGATATTAATAGCCAAAGGCCATGGAAACAATTCTCCAAGAAACATCTTAGTGATGAATTGTTTTAGCGCGGGAATCAGGTTTCTTATTAATTTGAAATGTATTAGCGCAGAGATGCCAAAAACAAAAGGAACACGCTGAATTACGTTTAGGGATTATTTGGGCGAAACTGTTTTAGACAGGTTATGAAACTATTTCGGCGAAACAGTTAGAGACATTTTAAAAGATGATTTTTGAAGAGATTTTAGAAGAGAATTTAATGGTGAAACTCTGTGGTCGTTATAATACACAAGTTTCATTTGAACAGTGTTGTGAGGTCCTCTAACCCAGCCCCAAAGGGTTCCAATCCTCCTACCCCAACCCCGAAGGAGGCCCCCGGTACTCAAAGGCCCCCCAAGCTCCCAAAGGGCCACCGGTGCCCCCCAAACGCCCGCCCAGACCTCCAAATGCGATCCCCGGGCCCCCCACAGGCACATCGAGCTCCCAAAGGACCCACGGGGTCCCAAAGGCCATCAACCGGTCCCCAAATGTCCCCCAGGCTCCCAACTGCCCCCCCCCCGGACCCCAAAGGCCCTCCCTGTGCCTCAAAGGCCCTCCCTGTGCCCCAAAAGCCCTCCCCCGGCCCCCAAAGGCCCCCGGACCAGAGAAGCGCCGCCGGGATGCGCCGTGGGCCAGGAAAGCGCCGCAGGATGTGCTGCAGGGATGCGCCGCGGGTCAGTAAAGCGCCGCAGGGGATGCGCCGCAGGGGATGCGCCACAGGGAGGCACTGCAGGACAGCGCCGCGGGATGCACCGCAGGGATGCACCGCAAAAAAAAAAGGAAACTAAAAAGTAAAAAATTTTTAAATTTTATCCGCCGATCTCCCTCCTCAGGCCCCCAACGACCCGCCCATGGTCCTCAAAGGTCTCCCGGGAACCCCAAGGGCCAACCGGCCCCCAAGGATCCCCCGGGCCCCCAAAGGGCCAACCGGCCCCCAAGAGTCCCCCGGGCCCCCAAAGGACCTCCCCCGGGCCCCAAAGGTCCACTGGGCTCCCAAAAGACCACCCAATCCTCAAGGGCCCCGAATCCCCAAACGCCCTCCCTGGGCCCCAAAGGTCCTCCCCCGGTCCCCATACATGCACACAAAAACTTACAAACACAAACAAACTTACACACACACACGAAAACTTACACACACACACCAAAACTTACACACTCACACACGAAAACTTACACACACACGCCAAAACTTACACACACAAACACACAAACTTACACACACACACAAACACAAAAACTTACACATGCACACTAAAACTTAAATGAACATAAAAACTTACATTCACACAAAAAATTAAACACACACACACAAAACTTAAACAAACACACACACACGAAAACTCAAACAAACACGCAAACAAATACACACACACAAAAACGTACACACAAACAAACACACAAACTTACACATGAACACAAAAAAAACAAACAAAAACAAGCAAAAAAACTTACACACACACACACACACAAACAAAACTTACACACACACACACGAAAAATTACACACACACACAAAAACTTACACACACATAAAAACTTACACACACACACACACACACAAACTTATACACACACACACACACAAAATTACACACAAAAAAACATACACACAAACACACACACACACAAACTTACACACACACACAAAAAACTTAAATCCACACGCAAAAGATTATACACACAAAAACTTACACACACACACACAAAAACTAAGACTCACACGCAAAAACTAACAAGCACACAAAAACTTACAAGCACACACAAACTAACACACACACACAAAATAAAACACAAGAAAACACAAATACACAAAAACAAACAAACACACACACACACACACACACATGAAAACTTACACACACACGCCAAAACTTACACACACAAAAACTTACACACACACACACACACACAAAAACTTACACATGCTCACGAAAACTTACATGCACACAAAAACTTAAATGCCCACAAAAAATTACATACACACACACACACAAAACTCACACACACACACACACGAAAACATACAAACACACGCCAAAACTTGCACACACACAAAAACATACACACACAAACACTTAAACACACACACACACACACACAAAAACAAAAAAAAAAATGAACACAAAAAAAACTCACACACACACGCAAAAAGACTTGCACACACACACACACACAAAACATACACACACACACACGAAAACATACACACACACGCAAAAACTTGCACACACACAAAAACTTACACATGCGCACAAAAACTAACACACACACACACACACACACAAACAAAAACGTACAAATTAAAACAAAAAAAAATTAAAAACACACACACAAAAACTAACACACACACACACACAAACAATTAAAAACACACACACACAAAAACTTACACATGCACAAGAAAACTTACATGCACACACAAACTAACATGCCCACAAAAACTTACACACACACACAACACAGACACAAAACTTACACACACAAACACACGAAAACTCACACACACACTAAAAAACTTACACACACACAAAAACTTACACACAAACACACAAAAAAACAAACACATGAACACAAAAAAAAATCACAAACACACGCACAAAAACTTACACACACACACACTCACAAAAATTACACACACACACACAAGAAAACTTACACACACACGCCAAAACTTACACACACAAAAACTTACACATGCACACTAAAACTTACACACACACACGAAAACTAACACACACACGCCAAAACTTACACACACACACACACACACAGACTCACACACACACACACACACAAAAACTTGACAGAAATTCAAAATGAACTTCGAAAAATCAAGAGAATGTAACTGTGAGAAGTTAAAGCACAACAAGTCACTACTGAAATATTCCAACTCTTACATTTCACGACAGAAATTAAAAATTAAATTTGTAAAATTAAGAAAATGTAAATATGATATGGTAAGTGTGTAAGTTGTTGTGTGTGTGTTAGTTTTGGCGTGTGTGTGTGTAAGTTTTCGTGTGTGCGCGCAAGTTTTCGTGTGTGTGTGTGTGTAAGTTTTTTTGTGGTTGCGTTAGTTTTCATGTACGTGTGTGTTAGTTTTTGTGTGTGCTATTTTTTGTGTTCTTTTATGTTTTGTAATGTATGTTTTAGTTTGTGTGTGTGTTTGTTTAAGTTTTTGTGTGTGTCTGCTTTTGTTTGTGTTTGTATTTTCGTGTGTGTGTGTAATTTTTCGTGTGTGTGTGTGTGTGTATGTTTGTTTGTGAATTTATTTTTTCGTGTGAATGTGTAAGTTTTTGTGTGTGTGTGTGTGTGTGTGTGTTTGTGTGTGTGTGTAATTTTGTGTGTGTGGTTTAGTTTTTGTGTGCGTGTGTAAGTTTTTGAGAGTGTGTTTTAGTTTTTGTGTGTGTGTAATTTTTTGTGTGCATGTTTGTTTTAGTGTGAATTTTAGTTTTTGCATGTGTGTATAAGTTTTTTTGTGTGTGTGTAATTTAGTTTTTTTCTTTTATTGTTTTTTTTTTTTGTTGATTTTTATATTGTTTTTATGTGTTTTTTTTTTTTTGTGTTTTTTTATTTTTTTTTTTTTTTTTTGTGTGTGTGTGTTTGTTTGTGTTTGTGTGTGTGTTTGTGTGTGTGTTATTTTTTGTGTGTTTAATTTTTTGCGTGTGTGTGTGAGTTTTCGTGTGTGTGTGTGTTAGTTTTGTGTGTGTGTGTGTGTGTTTGTGTGTGTGTTTTTTATTGTGTTTTCGTGTTTTTGTTTGTTTTTGTTTTGTTCTTATGTAAGTTTTTTTTTTTTGTGTGTGTTTGTGTGTGTGTGTGTGTTTTTAAGTTTTTTTGTGTGTGCAAGTTTTTGCGTGTGTGTGTTAGTTTTCGTGTGTGTGTGTTTGTATTTGTTTTTTTGTGTGCTTGTGTTTTGGGGTGTTTTTATTTGTTCTTGTGTTTGTGTTCTTGTGTTTTGTGTGTGTGTATGTGTTTGTTTGTATGATTTCTTATTCAGGTATTATTGTTTTTGCTTGTATGTTTGCGCTTGCATTTGTTATTTTGTGTGTGTGTGTGTGTGTGTGTGTGTAAGTTTTTTGTGTGTGTATGTTTTGGCGTGTGCATGTGTAAGTTTTCGTGTGTGTGTGTGTAAGTTTTGTGTGTGTGTGTGTGTATGTAAGTTTTTGTGTGAATGTAAGTTTTTGTTTCCTTGTAATTTTTGGCGTGCATGTGTAAGTTTTTGTGTGTGTGTGTGTGTGTAAGTTTTTGTGTGTGTGTTAGTTTGGGCGTGTGTTTGTAAGTTTTAGTGTGTGTGTGTGTGTAAGTTTTCATGTGTGTGTGTGTAAGTTTTTGTGTCTGTGTGTGTAAGTTTTCGTGTGTGTGTGTAAGTTTTCGTGTGTGTGTGTTATTTTTTGTTTGTGCGTGTAAGAGTTTATGCGTCTGTGTAATTTTCGTTGTGCATTTTAGTTTTTATTTACATGAAATTTTTCTTTTGAATGTTTAAGTTTTGTTTTTGTTTGTTTGCTTGTGTGTGATTGTGAATAATTTTTATTGTGTGTTTGTATGTTTTTGTGTGTTTGTGTAATTTTTTGTGCGTGTGTGTAAGTTTTAGTGTGTGTGTAAGTTTATGTGTACATTTAATTTTTTGTGTGCATGTAAGTTTTTTAGTGTGTGTGTAAGATTTGGCGTGTGTGTGTTAGTGTGTGTGTGTGTGTGTGTTCGTTTTTTTGTGTATATGCTTTTGTGTTTCTCAGTTTTGTAGTGTGTGTATGTCAGTTTTCGTGTGTGTGTGTGTGTGTGTAGGTGTGTTTGTGAATTTAAGTTTTAATGTGATTGTGTAATTTTTTTTTTGTGTGTGTGTGTGTGTAAGTTTTTGTATGTGTGTAAGTTGGTGTGTGTGTGTGTGCATTTTTTTGGGCGTGTATCTTTTTGTGTCTGTGTTTGCATTTTTTTTTGTGCATGTTTTTTTGTGCGTGTGTGTGTAAGTTTTTGTGTGTGCGTTTTTTTTTGAGTTTTTATATGCTTGTGTGTGTTTGTCTTATTTTTTGTTTTTGTTATTATTTTTGTGTTTTTGTTTTTGTGTTTGTAAGTTGTTTGTTTTTTTTTTTGTTAGTGTTTGTGTGTGTTTGTGTGTTTGATTGTGTAAGTTTTTGTTTGTGTGTTAGTTTTTGCGTGTGTGTGTGTAAGTTTTAGTGTGTGTGTGTAAGTTTTCGTGTGTGTGTGTAAGTTTTTGTGTGTGAGTGTAAGTTTTTGCGCGTGTGTGTAAGTTTTTGTGTGAATGTAAGTTTTTATGTGAATGTAAGTTTTCGTGTGAATGTGTAAGTTTTTGTGTGTGTGTGTGTGTGTGTAAGTTTTTGCGTGTGGGTATGTTTTTGTGTGTGTGTGTTAGTTTTCGTTTGTGTGCGTAAGTTTTTGTGTGTGTGTGTGTGTGTAATTTTTTTTGCGTGTGTTTATTTTTGGTTGCGTGTTTTGTTTAGGGTGGTTGAGCTCTATTGTTCGTGTGTAGGTGCTAGTTTGTGTGTGTGTGTGTGTGTGTATTTTTGTGCGTGTGTGTGTTAGTTTTTGTGTGTGTGTGTGTGTGTGTATTTTTGTGTGCGTGTAAGTTTTTGTGCGTGTGTGTGTATTTTTGTGAGTGTTTTGGTAATTTTGTTCGTTTTATTGTTTGTATGAGGGTTTGTGTCTAATATCTTTAGTTTTTTATTTTGTTCTTGTTTGTTTATGTTTTCGTGTGTGTGTCTATAAGAGTTTTTGGTAATTTTATATTTATTGTGCTTGCTTAAGTTTTTGTGTGTGTGTGTAAGTTTTTGTGTGTGTGTGTATTTTTTTGCGTGTGTGTGTAATTGTTCTTTTGTGTGTTTTTTAGTTTTTGTGTGTGTGTGTAAGATTTTTTGCGTGTGTGTAAGTTTTTGTGTGTGTGTAAGTTTTTGTGTGCATGTAAGTTTTTGTGTGGATGTAAGTTTTTGCGTGTGTGTGTAAGATTTTGTGTGTGTGTGTTAGTGTTTGTTTGTGTAATCTACTGCTTGTGGATATAATTTTTATGTTTTTTTGTTTGAGTTTGTGTGTGTGTATGTGTGTGTGTAAGTTTTTTTTTGTTTTAGTTTTTTTTTTGTGTGTTTGTTTAATTTTGTGTGTGTGTGTGTGTGTTTAAGTTTTTGTGTGTGTTATTTTTTGCGTGTGTGTGTGTGTGTGTAAGTTTTGTTTGTGTGTGTGTGTTTGTAAGTTTTTGTTCGAGTGTGTTTGAGTTTTTTTTTGGGTTCTTTTTTTATTTTGTGTTTATGTGTGTGTGTGTGTGTATTTTTTTTTGTTGTTTTTTTTTTTGTCTTTTGTTTTTGATTTTAAGTTTTTTTTGGGTCTATCTTTAGTTTTGTTGGTTTGGTTTGGTGTTTTATTTTTTTTTATATCTAGTTTTTGTTTTAAGTTTTTTTATCGTTTTCATTTTTTAGTTTTTTTGTGTGTGTTTGTGTGTGTTTATTTTCTTGTGTGTGTGGTTGTGTGTATTTGTTTGCGGGTGTTTTTTTTTGTTCGTGTGTGTGTGTGTAAGTTTTATTTTTCTTGTTTTTTTTTTTTTGTGTGTTATTTTTTGTGTGTGTGTGTGTAAGTTTTCGTGTGTGTGTGTGTGTATGTTTTGTGAGTGTGTGTGTGTTTAAGTTTTTGTGAGGGTGTGTGTGAGTTCTTTTTGTGTTGCTGTGTAAGTTTTTGTGTGTGTGTGTGTGTGTGTGTGTAAGTTTTTGTGTGTTTGTATTTTTTTACGTGTGTGTGTGAGTTTTAGTATGTTTGTCTGTGTGTTTTTTGTTTGTGTGTGTGTGTGTGTGTGTGTAATTTTTTGTGTGAATGTAAGTTTTTGTCTGCATGTAAGTTTTCGTGTGGATGTGTAAGTTTTGTGTTTGTTTGTGTGTGTGTGTTAGTTTTGGCTTGTGTGTGTAAGTTTTGGCGTGTTTGTGTGTGTGTTAGTTTTGTGTGTGTGTTTTTGTGTGCAATTTTTTTTGCGTGTGTGTGTGAGTTTTTTTTGTGTTCATGTGTAAGTTTTTGTGTGTGTGTGTGTGTGTGTCTGTGTAAGTTTTTGTGTGTGTAAGTTTTGGCGTGTGTGTGTGAGTTTTCGTGTGTGTGTGTAAGTTTTGTGTGTGTGTGTGTATGTAAGTTTTTGTGTTAATGTAAGTTTTTGTGTGCATTTTAGTTTTCGTGCGCATGTGTTAGTTTTTGTGTGTTTGTGTGTGTGTGTGTTAGTTTTTGTTTGTGTGTGTGTTATTTTTTGAGTGTGTGTGTTATTTTTTGCGTGTTTGTGTTATTTTTCTTGTGTGTTGTTTTTTGTTTTCTTGTTTTGTGGTGTTTTTTTTTTTGTGCGTGAGTGTTAGTTTGTGTGTGTGTGTAAGTTTTTGTGTTCATGTAAGTTTTTGTGTGAATGTAAGTTTTTGCATGTGTGTGTAAGTTTTGTGTGTGTTTGTGTAAGTTTTTGTGTGTCTTATATTTTGCGTGTTGATGTAAGTTTTGTTTGTTTTTTTGTAAGTTTTTTTTTGTTTTTTAGATTTTTTGTTTAATTGTTTTTTTTTGTAAGTTTTTTTTTTTTGTGTTTTTGTAAGTTTTTTGTTTTGTGTTTATGTGTGTTTTTTTTTTTTTTTTTGCTTTTTTGCTTTTTTTTTCTTTTTTTTGTTTGTTAGTTTTGTGTGTGTGTGTGTGTTTGTAAGTTATTTTGTTTGTTTTTGAGAGTTTTTGTTTTTTTCTTTTTTTAGTTTTTGTGTGTGTGTGTGTGTGTATGTTTTTTTGTGTTTTTTAGTTTTGGTGTGTGTGTGTGTTTTTTAGTGTGTGTGTGTGTTTTTAAGTTTTTTTTGTGTGTGTGTAAGTTTTTGTGTGCATGTAAGTTTTTATCTGCATGTAAGTTTCCGTGTGCATGTTTTAGTTTTTGTGTGTGTGTGTGTGTTAGTTTTTGTGTACGTGTGTATTATTTTTGGAGTGTGTGTGTAAGTTTTCGTGTGTGTGTGTAAGTTTTCGTGTGTGTGTGTAAGTTTTTGTGTGTGTGTAAGTTTTTGTGTGTGTGTAAGTTTTTGTGTGCATGTCTGGGGACCGGGGGAGGACCTTTGGGGCCCAGGGAGGGCGTTTGGGGATCCGGGGCCCTTGAGGATTGGGTGGTCTTTTGGGAGCCCAGTGGACCTTTGGGGCCTGGGGGAGGACCTTTGGGGGCCCGGGGGACTCTTGGGGGCCGGTTGGCCCTTTGGGGGCCCGGGGGATCCTTGGGGGCCGGTTGGCCCTTTGGGGGCCTGGGGGACCTTTGAGGACCAGGGGAGGGCCTTTGGGGGTCGGAGGAGGGCGTTTGGGTGAGAACATTTTGAAATTTTTACTGTTTAGTTTACTTTTTTTTGTGGCGCATCCCTGCGGCGCATCCTGCAGCGCTTTCCTGCGGCGTCTCCCGGTGGCACCTCCCCCGTGGTGCTTTCCTGACCCATGGTAAATCCCTGCGGCGCATCCTGCGGCGCTTTCCTGGACGACGGTGCACCCCGGTAGCGCTTCTCTGGCCCGGGGGACCTTTGGAGGCCGGGGGAGGGCCTTGGGGGCACCGGGTGGGCCTTTGGGGCACAGGGCGGGCCTTTGGGGGTCCAAGGGGCAGTTGGGGGCCTGGGGAACATTTGGGGACCGGTGGAGGGCCTTTGGGAGCCCGTTGGTCCTTTGGGAGCTCGATGGGCCTTTGGGGGGCCCGGGGATGGCCTTTGGGGGTCTGGGTGGGCCTTTGGGGGGCCCGGGGATGGCCTTTGGGGGCCTGGGTGGGCCTTTGGGGGCGCCGGTGGCCCTTTGGGAGCTTGGGGGACCTTTGAGGACCGGGGGTTCCTTTGGGGTTGGGGTAGGAGGATTGGAACCCTTTGGGGTTGGGATAGAGGACCTCACAATACTGTTCAAATGAAACTTGTGTATTATAACGACCACAGAGTTTCACCATTAAATTCTCTTCTAAAATCTCTTCAAAAATCATCATTTAAAATGTCTCTAACTGTTTCGCCGAAATAGTTTCATAACCTGTCTAAAACAGTTTCGCCCAAATAATCCCTAAACGTAATTCAACGTGTTCCTTTTGTTTTTGGCATCTCTGCGCTAATACATTTCAAATTAATAAGAAACCTGATTCCCGCGCTAAAACAATTCATCGCTAAGATGTTTCTTGGAGAATTGTTTCCATGGCCTTTGTGTATTAATATCCTTTGGAGTTCGACCAAAAGAGTTGTTTCCGAGGCAATGACATTAATGACTTGGATCTATTCCTGGAGAATCGTTTCTAGGCGAAAATTTTTAAAGTCTGACAGATGATGTCATTGGTTGATTGATCTGTCAAGGAAGGGGAGTTAATTTGTTGTTTCTAAGGGGAATTATTGATTCACGATAGGTGAATTGAGGTCGACAGCACAGGTGTTCCAAGGTCGATGTTGTTGTTGTTGTATGTACACGCTCTCAGCGAATGTCAAGGTCGATGTTGTTGTTGTTGACACACTTTGGAAATTTAGGTCATTGACCCCATTAACCACGTGTTCTCCCTAATGACTCTATGCCCATATATGGAGTCCCGTCAGTATTCTATGCCCATATAAGGACTCCCGTCACGATCAATAGGGGCCATTCTACTCCCGTTATTGAAACTTTGGTCTGAAGTCCAAAACTTTGGCCCAAAAATGCACTTTGTGTGGCATTAGATGCCCCATACCCCATAGAAAGATCCACCAGTTTTTCCCCTAATGGAATACTCGTAATTTGTATGATTTGTATTTGTCCCGGAATAAACGTGCTACCTTACAACTTTATGGCCTTTGAAAGAGAAGGTTATATATTTAAATTTTCCATACTTCTAAACCACTTGGTTAGATCAGAATATTCACTTGACATCATTTTGATCTTATTCGGGCTAAAATTGGGACAATCCATCAATTTGTTGACGTGCAACCTCTTTTGTTACTTAAAAAGGACTTTAAAACATTTAATCGAATTTTATGGCTTTTTAATAATTTTTAAAAAGCTTCTTATTGTTTTAATTAAACAGCCCTTGTGTTTCATTCAGAAAGAATTGGGACAAAATTCAAACTTTAACGTAAAGACCGAGGTGTTGAGGGGCATGCGACCCCTTCATATATGTGATCATTTCTTTTTGTTTTAAGTTTTAATGTTGCTTCTTACTTTCACTTGAAAACACTTCTTATTTTATTTAAGATCTGATAATTTTTAAAATAATGCCAGGAAATCTGGCCCCACCTCCACGGAGGAATACCATCACAACATAAATATCCTCTAGAGGTAGAGCAATTCTATCCCAGTGAAAATTTACCCAGGACAATTGCCCTTAACAACTCCGCGCGTAAAATTGAGATGGAAAAGAGAAAGCAAGACATATAAAAATAATTTTGCATAGGAATTCTTGCAAATTCCCTCATTGTATAATTTACCCTGACAAATTAACCCCCTGGAAACTTTCCTCTCCATGGAAAATTCCCCAGTGGAAAAAACCCAAGCATAAAATTCACCTCCCCCCCTAAAATGTATGCATGCTTCCCAATTACAAATACTATGCGTAAACAATGGGCAAATTTAAAACTTAAAGACCTTTCCCCTGGGACAGTGGGGGTGCCATATTATATTCAAAGGCATAGTTAATGGGTCTTTGAACTATGATGAACAAAATGGCTATCTCAAAGTTTGAATCGGACGATGTGGAGAAAAAGAGAGGCGGGGGAGGGGGCCTCGTTGCCCTTCAATCTTTTTGATCACTTAAAAAGGGCACCAAAACTTTTAATTTCCGTTCAAATGAGCCCTCTCACGATATTTTAGGACCAATGGGTCGATACTATCATCCCTGAGAAAAAACTCTTCTGGCAAAAAATGATAAATTCCACATTTTTGCAGATAGGAGCTGGAAACCTCCACGGTAGGGTTTTCTCATACGTTGAATCTAATGGTGTGATTCATTAATATTCTTCATTAAGATTCTAGGGATTTAAGAGCCCCCCCCTTTATCGAAAATCAGGCAAACTGTTTCAGGCTCGTAGCCGTTAATGGGTAAAACTAAGCTTAATGAAACTTACATATTTGCAATCAGCATAATAAGCCGATTCTTTGATATTAAATATAAAAAAAACAAGTTTTTTTTAACTGAAAGTAAGGAGCAACATTAAAACTTAAGACAAACAGAAATTATTCCGTATGTGAAAGGGGCTGTCCCCTCCTAAACACCTCGCTCTTTACGCTAAAGTTTGACTCTTTCTCACAACTCTAGTGTTTAAAACAATAAAAAATTTTAGCGTAAAGAGCGAAGTGCTGAGGAGAGGATAGCCCCTTTCATTTACGGAATAATTTATGTTCGTTTTAATTTTTAATGTTGCTCCTTACTTCCAGTTAAAAAAAAAAATTGTTTTTTTAATCTAATTTCAGAACGTTTTTGAATTAATGCAGGTTTTGAATTTGGCTCACCGTACATGAATAATTAAAACCAATTTGCATATTATTTTTACTCTTCTTAACTGTTCAAAAAACTCCTCCCTAGAAATTTCATCCAAAGTATAGTATACCCCCCTTCAAATTCCTTCGAGACAGTTCTATCCTTGCTGAAAATCTCCCCCCCCCCCGTAAAATGTCTTGCAGAAGATTCAGCAGGAAAATTCGTCTTAGCATAATTTTATTTGAAAAAGACTTAAATCTCTAATTGGTTTATCGATCACTCCAGAAATGCCCCCCCATAGAATTTTTTTCTGGAAATCAAAACACGTGGAAAATAGCCCCCGGATAATTCCCCCGGAACATCTCCACGTACAAAACTGAGTTGGCAAAGATAATGTAAGACAATTAATAAGAAGTTCTTGCTGGAACTCTGTCAAATCTTCCCCCCCCCATCCAGTGTAAAATTTTCTCTTGAATTTTGAAACACGCCCCCCCAAAAAAAAATCCCTCCAAGTTAGATTCTCCCAATGAAAACCCAGCCCAAGCGCAAAATTGCCCCCCAGAAAATTGCCCGTACATTTACCAATAACAAATACTATATGTAAACAATGGGCAAATTTTATAACTTACGGGTCAATCCCCACGGATTGTGGGAGGTAGTTTTACCCCCTGAAGATATAGTTATTTGATACTTCAAATATACTGAACAAAATGCTATCTCAAAATTTTGATCAGATTACTTTGGGACATAAATGGGCGTGGGATGGGGGCCAGTTTCTCTCTAATCTGTTTTGTCACTTAAGAAGGACACTAGAGCTTCTAATTTCCGTCCGAATATGCCCTCTCTCGATTTTCTAGGACCATTATTTCAATGCGATCACCCCTGGAAAAAAAATTAAATAAACACGCATCCGTGATCTGTCTTCTGGGCAAAATAGCAAAATTCCACTTTTTTGTGCATAGGAGCTTGAAGCTTCTACAGTAGGGTTCTCGGGTACGCTGAATCTGATATCAAGATCCCTTGAATTTAAGGCTGTGTTTCCTCCCTGTTTCAAAAATCAAGCAAATTTTCTCAGGCTTGTAACTTTTGATGAGTAACTTTTAAATTTTTGTAACTTTTACTTTTAACTTTTACTTTTGGAATCAGCATTATAAACTGTTTTTTTTATGTATCTATTGATATCAAAATTCCGTTTTTAGAGTTTCGGTTACTATTGAGCTGGGTCGCTCCTTACTTACAGTTCGCTACCACGAACTGTTTGATAAATTAAGAGTTCAAGTGTGTCCAGGTTGTCAAAGAGCATAGATAGAATGTTTTGGCATTTATTGATACTGACTTGTGGTAGTTGTATCCTTGGTAGATTATTTGATTCTATTATTGTTCATTTTTTGTTTAATGGGGTTCTTTACTTTTTATTGAAAAACTTATTTTGTGCAAAAATTTTTTTTTGATTAATTAAATGAAAAAGTCTTCCTTCTAATGAAGTATGATAAGGAGTATGTTTCAAGCAGAATCGTAAACAAGAAATTTTGTGGGGGCTTTTCGCAGTGAGGATGGATTTGCCCGGGGGTAATAATTTTTACTCCCCGTAAAATTATTCTTGGGAGAATAATTTTACGTGGGAGGATCTTCCTAAGGAGTAATTTTTCGTGGGGGGATTTTCTACAGAGGGAATGGATTTTCTGGGATTATTTGAAAAACGATCAGAAATTAAAAAAAAACAATTTTTTTTTCAACTGAAACTAAGGAGCAACATTAAACTTAAATCGAAAAAAAATTATTCCGTATATGAGACGGGCTGCCCCCTAATCAATACTCCCCTCTTTACGCTAAAGTTTGACCTTCTATCCCAATTCTGAAAGAACGACTCCTGAAACACTAAGGCCGTGCAATTAGAATCAGAACCTTTTTTAAAAGTATGTAAAAAACTTTATAACTTAATAATTTTTACTCAGTAAAGAGACTGGGAGGAGGTGCATTCAAGAGGGAGATTTTAATATCCTATTAAGGATTTTCGGCCATGGCGATGTCAATGGTACACTGTTCATGCTTCCAAGCCTAGCCACTCCGGATTGACATAAAAATCCCATTTTTAGTGCCACATGCCGCCTTCTGAGTCATTCAATCTGGTAAACATGTATGTCGCCTTTGGCCTAGTTCCTGAGTGCCCACTTTGCACTGCGACCCGTGTCACTGCGTCCACGACGGAGCGTCCACCGCAGGGAGTGCCCACCGCACGGAGCGACCACTGCACGGAATCACCACCACTCGCAGTTTCTATTAACGGAGCGTCCCCGATACGAAGCTTCCACTATACAGAGCGTCCACAAACGGAGCGTCCACGCTAAGGAGCGTCCACAAAGTACTAGTAAACCATATACGGTAGCATTTATTAGCCCAGCTTTGGATTCAAAAAGAGGGCTAGGTTTACGAGAAGGGGAATCGCTGAACAAAATACCTATCTTAAAATTTTGATTCGGTGACTTTGGGGGAAAAATGAGTGTGGGAGGGGGCAAAGTTGCCCTGAAATATTTTCGGTCACTTAAAAAGGGCACTAGAACTTTTAATTTCCGTTCGAATGAGCCCTCTCACGATATTCTAGGACTATTGGATCTATACGATCACCCCTGGAAAAAAAAAAAAAAAAAAAACTAAACAAATAAACACGCATCCGTGATCTTTTTTCCGGCAAAAAAAAAATTCCGCTTGTTTGCAGATAGCAGCTTGAAAAATATATAGGAGGATTCTCTGTTACGCTGAATCTGATGGTTTGATTTTCATTAAGATTCTATCACTTTAAGGAGGTGTTTTCCCCTTTTTTCGAAAATAAGTCAAATTTTTTCAGGCTCGTAGCTTTTGATGGGTTAGAATAAATTTGATGAAACTTATATGTTTGAAATCAGTATAAAAATCTGTTTCTTTTGATATATCTAATGTTATCAACATTTTGTTTCTTTGAGTTTCGGTTACTATTGAGCCGGGTCGTTACGTTCCTTACCTTCATTGATTAAATTCATAAGAGGATCAGCTTGGCCAGCCTTAGCCATCCTTGTTGGAACTAGCACTTAACCTGACATTATAGGAGAATATTTTCCTTTTTTTGATTAGATGCGACTGCAATAAACCGGCCAACTGGGCGAATAATAGCCTACATGGGTTATATTATGGATGGCCTTACGGCTTTAAACTAATTCATTCATTTAAATTGATCTTTATATCCACAATTAGGTATTTATAGTCAACCAGAATCGAAATTGAGCAAGGTATTTCATAATTTCCCGAATTTCGTTTTTACCGATCCCGATAAAGATTCCGCTGCTAAAAACAATTGCACCCTTTCATTCCGTAAGACACAAAAACTTAAGCCTTTAAAAATAGGTAGAAAGTAAGTAGATAAGTAGATTTAATATTTAGAAATAGAATAAACGGAAAATAAGTATTCTACTACCAAAATAAGTAGAAGTGGAAACACTGAGACATATGTCGAATCCTTTCTAAGCTCCCTTTGCTATGGTTGAAAGTATCTCGTAAAAAAAATGTGGACGCTCCGACTGTGGACTTTCCGTATGGGGACGCTAAAATCGTGGACGCTCCGTGGCTGCCAGTGATGAGTGGACGCTCCGTATAGTTGGCACTCAATGCGGTGGGTGCTCCGAGCGGTGAGGGCTCCGTCGTGGACGCAGTGTACCGGGACGCTCCGGGGGTCCCGCCTTTCAATAAAAAAAGAAGAAACAAAATTCGAGTTGAGGAATAGTGGTTGTCTTGACTATTAGACCATGCAGATTATAAATTATTGTATGACTATTATTTCAAAAGGGTGTAACATACCCATTTTTTTTTTTTTAATAAAAAGGGAGATTGCAGGGTCTCCAAGATTTTGTACCCTCCAGATTTTTGCCTCCTCCCTTGTTTTGAAAAAGTTTTTTTTTTATGGAAATAAAATAATATTAGATTTGTTCTTTTCCTAGATTCAGAAAAATACATTTTATTCCAATAAGTTTTTTGTGAATTGATGTCCCTGGGAGATGGAGGTAGAAGGGAAAAGATAGGGTTAGACTCCAACGCAAGATCAAGAATCCTATTTGGGGTCTTCACTGGCAGGGCTTAAAAACCTCTGAAAAAAAATGGGGATGGAAAGAGGGGGAGGTGTAGGGAGCATTTACCTGAGGACCGTACTTTTGACCATTTCAAGATACAAATTGAAGATCCTTGTATGACTCTGATTAAAAAAAAGGGTGCAGCTGCAGTTATGGTTACATCCCTTTTAACCGTTATCTAGGTGGTTTCCAAGATAAACATGTCGCCTGAAATGTTTAGGCACAGAAATTAATATACTTGCTTTGAATTTTCTTAGTTCTGCGAATAGCAGAGAAGTAAATGATATCGTCTCCTTAATATGCAATTATTGTTATCCTTAGTAATATTGACACTATCATGGCCATATTTATACTATATTCAAATTATTGTTTTTGTCAATTTGAAACTTCTGTCGTAGGCGGGAAGGTAGTGGCTATAGGCGTCACTTTGTTGTGCATATATAAGTTAGATATTAAAATTTTACTCACATTATTGTTTTTTTATTGCTATTATCAAATTATTAATTGCTCTAATAATTATTGCTTCATTTTGCTTATTAATATACTCAATTTAATATCCGATAAGACTTTGACATTAATGCATTGTTTTGTTTTGCTTAAGAGAAGAGATTCTGGAACAGGAGAGATGGAACAATAAAAGATTGGCAAAAAGAGGCTGAGGCTGGCACAATTGATATTTACACGATGAATGACAGCATGGATTATTTTTTTTTACATTTTTTTTGCGAGGTCTAAGTTTGAAAATGTAAGGATCTTAGGACCAATTTTTTGTGGAAACCAGAAAATTTGCATAAAGGATTTTGATAGAATTTTGGCTTTTTGGATGTAAAAAAAAGGTTTCCTTACCAAGATTTCTAGCATAACTTTTTATGGTAAATTGAAAAATTCAATTAAATGCAGTGTGTTGATAAGGAGAAAACTAAACACCGGATGACAGTACGGAAACTAAACTGCCTTTTTGAACTGCATTAAAGTCTGAAAATGTGAGGAGTTATGACGAATCTTTAGTGAAACCAGAAAGATGCACAAATAATTTTCATGAGATTTTGACCTTTTGGAAAAAAATAATTATTTAATAAAAACTCTCTCATGGTTATCTTTCATAGGCAGCGCAATAGCGCTGCCTAAGTAAAGAACGATGTTGGCACAATGTATTTATTTTTTATCCATACCCGGGCACTTCGTATCAAAGGAGTTGCCGTAGAAACTTCGAAAAGGGGTCATTCGATTGGAAATTGGAGTGGCTAGTGCCCTTTAAAATAGTCGAAAGTGATTGGAGGGCAACTAGTCCCTCCCAACACCCATCATTCCCCCAAACAAATCCAATCAAAATTGTGAGATAGCCATTTTGTTCAGCGTAGTTGATTTCCATATAGAAAATATGTTCTTGGGGAGGACCCCCCCCTAAAAAAAAAACCTCAGGGCAAGGGTTTTAAGTTATGCCCTGAGGGCATATAAGAACGATGTTGGCACAATGTATTATTTATTATTTTTTTTCCTTTAGAGCAGGGCATTTCGTGTCGAAGAAGTTGTCGTAGAAATTTCGAAAAGGGCTCATTCAATTGGAAAGTGGAGTGGCTTGTGCCCTTTTTAATAGTCGAAAGTGATTGGATGGCAACTAACACCCCTTCCAAGCCCACCATTTTCCCAAACACATCCAATCAAAATTTTGAGATAGCCATTTTGTTCCACACAGTTTAAAGTTTAGGAATTTATACCTTTGAGCAGGACACTCCTCCCAGAGTCCTCAGGGCAAGGGTTGTAACTTATTCCCTGGGGGCATACAAGCTTTTATTCAAATCTTTGTCGTAGAAACTTTTAAAAGATCTCTTTCAAATGGAAACTCAAAGGGCTAGTGCTATTTTTAATAGTCGAAAGTGATTTGAGGGCAACTAACCCCCCTCTTACGCGCACCTTTTCCCCAAACACATCCAATCAAAATTTTGAGAAAGCCATTTTTTTCAACGTAGTTGATTTCCAAATAGAAATTTTGTTCTTGAGGAGGACACTTCCTCTACAGCACTCAAGGCAAGGGTTGTAAGTTATGCCCTGGGGGCATATAAGGTTTCTATAGAGAGAATTGTCACAGAAACTTCAAAAAGGGCTCATTCCATTAGAAACTGAAACGGCCAGTGGCCTTTTTAATAGTCGAGGGTGTTGGAAGGCAGCTAACACCCCTTCCAAGCCCACAATTTCCCCAAAAATATCCAATCAAAATTTTGAGATAGCGATTTTGTTCCACACAGTTAAAAGTTCGGGAAATTATACATTTGAGCAGGACATTCCCCCCACAATCTTCAGGGCAAGGGTTATAAGTTATGCCCTGGGGGCATATAAGGTTTTTATTGAAATCTCTATCATAGAAACTTGCAAAAGGGCTCATTTGATTGGAAATTCAAAGGGCTAGTGCCCTTTTTAATAGTCAAAAGTGATTTGAGGGCAACTAATCCCCCTCTCACGCCCACTCTTTTCCAAAACACATCCAATCAAAATTTTTAGTTAGCAATTTTGTTTCACGCAGTTTAAAGTTCAGGAAATTATACCTTTGAGCAGGACACTCCCCCCACACTCTTCAGGGCAAGGGTTGTAACTTATTCCCTGAGGGCATACAAGTTTTTATTGAAATCTTTGTCGTGGAAACTTGTAAAAGATCTCTTTTGATTGGAAATTCAAAGGGCTAGTGCCATTTTTAATAGTCGAAAGTGATTTGAAGGCAACTAACCCCCTCTTACGCGCGCCTTTTCCCAAAACACATCCAATCAAAATTTTTAGATAGCCATTTTATTCAGCTTAGTTGAAAGTTTTTGAAATTAAGTCTTTAAGGATGACGACCCCTCCCCTCACAACCCTCAGGGCAAGGGCTGTAAGTTATGCCCTGGGGGAATGTAAGGTTTTTATAGAAAGTGATGTTGTAAAAACATCAAAAAGGGCTCATTCAATTGGAAATTGAAAGAACTAGTACCCTTTTTATTGTCGAAAGTGATTGAAGGGCAACTAACCCCCCTCTCAAACCCACCATTTTCCCAAACACATCCAATCAAAATTTGAGACATCCATTTTGTTGAACGTAGTCGAAATTTCTGGAAATTAGGTCTTTTAGGATGGCAACCTCCTCAAAGCCCTCAGTGTACGGGTTGTAAGTTATGCCCTGGGGGCATATAAGGTTTCTATAGAAGGTTGTTGTAGAAATTTCAAAAAGGGGTCATTTGTTTGGAAATTGAAATTGCCCTTTTTAATAGTTGAAAGTGAGTAGAGAGTAATTGACCCATCTCCCACGCCCATTTCCTCAAACACATTCAATCAAAGTTTAGAGATAGCCATTTTGTTCAACGTAGTTGAAAGTTCTGGAAATTATGTATTTAAGGAGGGCAAACCCCCCAGAGCCCCCAGGGCAAAAGTTGTAAGTTGTGCCCTGGGGATATATAAGGTTTTTATAGTTAGAGTTATCGTAAAAACTTCAAAAGGGGCTCATTCAATTGGGAATTAAGAGGGCTAGTGCCCTTTTAAATAGTCGAAAGTGATTGAAGGGTAACTAACCACCCTCTCACGCGCACCATTCCTCTAAATACATCCAATGAAAATTTTCAGATAGCCATTCTGTTCAACGTAGTGGACAGTTCTGGAAATTAGGTCTTTGAGGGTGACAACCCCCCCCCCCCAGCCCTCAGGAAAAGGGTTGTAAGGTATGCCCTTGGGTCATATAAGGTTTTTATTGAAAGCGTTGACGTAGAAACTTCAAAAGGGCTCATTTTACTAGGATTTTAAAGGACAAGTCCCCTTTTTAATAGTTGTAAATAGTTGGAGAGCAACTAAAGCCCCTATCACGTCCAATATTTTCCTAAATACATCCAATCAAAACTATGAGAATGCCATTTTGTTTAACGTAACTGAAAGTTCTGAAAATTATGTCTTAGAGGTTAACAACCCCCCTCACAGACCTTAGGGTAAGGGTTGTAATTTATGCCCTGGGGGAATATAAGGTGTTTATCGAAAGCTTTGTCGTAGAAACTCAAAAAGGGCTCATTTGATTGCAAATCGAAAGGCCTAGTGCCCTTTTTAATAGTTGATAGTGATTGGACGGCAACTAATCCCCCCACGCCCACCTTCCCATTTGCCTTTATTATTAAAAACTAATTGTCGCCTTAAGATTAAATCAAAATGCACTGTGTTAATGCTAATTACCAATAAGGCATCTCAGCAGTATCCCAAGAACGACTGAGGGTATTATGTTCAAACTTTTGGGGCTACTTCTGCTCTTAAAATTTAACCAAGTCAAAATAGCGCAAGTGTATCCAAGCTATCAAAGAAAGTAAGCAGATTTTTTGCGAATGGTATCAAGTTTTCCATTTCAGGTCAACTAGAGGAGGTATGAAACGAAATTAAACACTACTATTTGTGTCCAGATTTTTAAAAAGGGTATATGCTGTTAAAAATTACTGAAGTGCAAATTATGTTCTGGCCTTGTGAAGGGATAGGGGTTTTGAGCCCAACTTATGTTAATTTCTGGTCGCTTTGAGTTTGAATCGGTTATTTATTGTAATTTCTTTTCGTTTTGGGTTTCATTTATTTATCAATGCTGATTTGCGGAAGTTTCACGCTTCGGATATTATTTGATTTTATGTTTGCTCATTTTTTGTTTAATGGAGTTCTTTACTTTTCTTTGAAAAACTTATTTTGTGGAAAAAGTTTTTTTTAATTAATTCTCACAGAAAATTTGGTTTCTCATTCAAACTACCCTTTTAAAAGCATGAATCACAAACTTGATGTTATATATCCACGCTATATACAATAATCTGTCAATAATTAAATTTTAGGCAGTTTATAAGACACTTGTCGTCTATAAGCTGCTGTGAGTTTTTGGTAAAATTAGTTTACTACCCATTAGAAATTTTAGCTAATAAAGTATATGGTTTGAAACAGAGATGTAAGGTACTCTAAATTTATGTTCCATAAGTAACTGCATCTCAGCTAATTTACGTTTTTATACAGTTGTCGGTCGTTAAGAAGGTTCTAAAAGTGAATTTTAGCAATCAAAGGTAATAAATTGGCACCAAGATTCGACACCTTTAGCATCTTTGCTTTAGAATAACAACATTCAAACCATTATCGTGGTAGAGCTTCCGAATCAATTAATGATATGTTATGGATCACCCGAAAGCTATGGGATGGCAATAAAACCCGTATGGAATGAGAACTTAGCAAAATGTGCCAGAATTTGAAGCTAAAAACATTTTTCAATTTTGCTCTTTACTTGACTGAAAACGAAACTAAGAACATGTTTCATGGGCCAGAGACATTCAAAACCCCTATAGATCATAAAGATTTCCTAAATAAACGGATGCCAAATCTCCGTAAAAATCTACATAATTCTTGGCCTTCTAAAGGGCCAAAGCCGTCCTACCCCCATCCTGTTACAATATTGAATATAGATGAATATTAATCAATCATTTTATCGTAAGAGTGTTACTTTTTTTCTTTAACTTCCTGTTGGTTTAAATAAATGTATTTTGACCTCGTTGTTAAAGTGAGTTGCTACTCGCTGTTTAGAAAATAAACCGAAAATAGGACGTCAAAAATCAATGCAACAGGATTTGTTTCCGATTGAGGTTCCCTTAGTTCTAAAACTTTAACTGAGGTGTCTCCATGACCTGAAATTTTAAGCAGATCAACAAAAAGAAGTAATAGTATACACTAGGAATAAGTCCACTCACATTTTAATTCGAACATTTTCTATCCTTGATAAACTCTTCTTTGATGTTGCCGACGCAAAATATAAAACAACTCGATCCCACTATCGAGTACTCCCTCAAATTTCAGCTGTGGCCCATAATATGTTAGTTTGTACTCTTAAGTGTACATGAGATATTGAACGTACACCTTTTAACAACCTGGATGCATATAGTGTGTTTTCATTTAGTTTAGCCCGTGCAAATATCTCTGATAGTTTCAACTTAATACCGTTTGCCATTTCTGAGTCATTGCCATTGCAGATCAACCCTTTTAACAACCTGGATGCATATAGTGTGTTTTCATTTAGTTTAACCCGTGCAAAAATCTCTGAAAGTTTCAACTTAATACCCTTTGCCATTTCAGAGTCATTGCCATTGCAGATCAACCCTTTTAACAACCTGGATGCAGACATTGTTTTTTCATTTAGTTTTTCGTTTGCGGCGACGGGGACATACGTGGGGGTTACTTCAAATTTTAAAATAAACTATGGTACTTGTGTATTATTCGGTACACACTCGAAAACGTGAATCTACCGATAAGACGATAACCGGTTTTTACCTGTCAGTATTCAAAGAAAATTAGCTTAGGCTCAGTTGAAATCTACTTTGTAGGTATATTTTTGTTAAATATTTAATAAATAGAGATTGTATTTTGATTCGGTTAGGTATTTAATATAATGCGTTCTGTGCCCCCCCCCCACCATATTTCTTTGTTGTAGTGATCATAATTTTGTTACTAAAGTATTGTATTGTCATCATATTTCGGTATATTTCATTATGATTAATCAAACTTCATTTTTCGAGTGTGTACCGAATAACGCACACGTACATAAACTATTTTTGTAGTATTCCTCCCCCCACCCCAAAAAAATCTGGCCTACGTGCTTGTGTCGTATATATGATTAAAAAGAACAAGTTGAAGATGAAAATTAATTTGTTGGGTAGCAGCACAGTTATATTCAATGAATTACTCGGTTAAGTTTTTAAGGTCTAAGGGGGAAAAAATTTAAAACAATGATGCATGCAATTATTACATGGATATATTGGCTGCACTTACAGCTGAGCACAAGTCAAACTTAATAATGAGCTGGAGCGCACTGCACAGTTTTCTTCGTTTTAAGTATTAAAACCGCTCCTTAATTTTATTTAAAAAAACTTGTTGTTTTTTATTGCAACAGTTCAAGGATTGCGGTTTGAGCAACATGGACAAGGACTCTTCCCCAAATCCCAAATAAAAATGCTTACCTGGATTCTAATAAACACAACTTGCTTTGCATTGGCAGCAAATGGAATGTCAATATTTACCTGTAGATCAGGAGATCCTACTCACACGTATTTAAACATTGCTCCTCAAGGCCATATCCAGGGGGTAGGTGTTTGACCCCCACCCGAAATGTTTGTCTGACTCATAAAAACGTAACAAAAATGGATAAAAACAAGTTTTTAATGCATTTTTAGATTTTTTTGTGTCCCTCCCCCCCAAAAAAAAATATCCTTGTGTAAAACACCCCTGAAAAAAAAAATCCTGGATATGGCCCTATTGTTCCCTCAAATCGTCCTTAAGAATATATTTATTTTCATTTTTAATAATTTCTAAATATTGAAAAATGTTTTGTCGAATTTGGTCGTTCACCTTGAACCTTGTATTTGTTTTTTCTTTCTCAAAAACATAAAAATCTCCGCCCCAGCACAAATTGTTCTTAGAAACAAAATTTTCCATGAAGCATGGCCATTCACTTAAAAAAAATTTCTCATCCAACCAGGAAATCTTTTCCTCGGTCTGTCTAGGTACCTAATGAACTGTTATATATTTGACAGATACTAACAGAAGATTTTCCTTGTGTTATTTCCTGTTTTTAATCAGTGTGAACAAATTCAATAATCCTTTCCTTGTGTTAATTTATCTGTGACTCAATTTTGTCTAACTCGTGCATTCACTCCAGATTTTTCAATGGCCTAAATAAACAACGTGAAATATCTGATAACGCATGTGCAAACTGATCAAGGTCGCAATTTGGGTCGTTTTTCGGAAATAAGGTAAGGTGTAAGGAGGAGGATAAGTTCTTATAAAAAAAGCGTTTGATGGCCCCACTCGGGGAATTTTATCTGGAGACGAGGTCGTATCCAGGATTTTTTTGCGGGGAGGAGGGGAGTATTTCTTTCGGGAAAGAGGAGGTTACAAAGAAAACTAAAAAACGCATGAAAAATGTGTTTTTATTACGTTTTTACGAGTCGGACAAACATTTCGGGGTCAAAACCCCTAACCCACCCTGGATACGGCCTTGTGTGGGGTTCCTTCTTACTAATCACAAGGGAAGAATCCCTCTATCAGGCACGTATGGACAAAATTATTTGAGAAAGGGTCTAAGATGTCAGGAGAAGAGCCAGTTTTTAAAGAAATGCACAAATAAGTGAAAAATACCTGTAGCTGTTTTTTGTATTTTTTTTTAATATTGGTGTCTTTTATGGAAAGCTTAGACACGTTAAAAAACCGATTTTTTTCGAAATCTCCTCCTCCAACAAAGACAAACAGAGAGAGAGAGAGAGAAACAAAAGAGAGAGAGAGAAAAAGGAGTCAAAACCAGAAATAATAAATTTAGGTTGAAAATAGCTAGAAGTGTTTTGTCTTTTAATAAAGGAGTATTCTAGACATGGCTAAACAGCTCAGTCAAGTTGAAAAGATTTCCGACATCTCCTCAAAAAAAAAATAAATAAATAGAGAGTGAGAGGGGTTAGAACGAGAATAGATGAATTTTACTTGAAAATTGTCCGAGATTTTTTTTTTTTTACATAGGAGTCTAATAGGAAAAAAAACTGGAAATATTTTTCTTTAAAGAAGTCACAAAGACTTCGGATATCTCTATTAATTTTAGATCTACACTAAAGAAATTGTTGGTTTCAACAGAATCCAATTTTCCAGCTAAAATGTGTTTGTTCAGGAATTCTCTAGCCTAACGATTATGGTGCCAGCTTTGCCTAACGATTATGGTGCCAGCTTATGGTGCCATCAAAAGACATGCTATTGATTATAACCGTAATTAAGATCCGCTTAGCTAATATAAGTATTGGATTACTGTTCATTTAAAGAGGTGGAGGGATATTAGGTTACTTGTTTGCTTGGTCTATTTGCCAATAATCATGATCAAACATGAACAGCATTGCTTAATCATGGGTATCGGGTTCTTCAGGGGAATTTGTAGATAAAATATTAATTAAGATAAATCAACTCCTGTAATTAAAAAGGTGCTAAGTGACACTTTTTGTCAAAGCAGTATTTATACTCCCCCTATTTTTTTTTTCAGCGAAATATGCTAGGTTGATTTGTGTAAGCGTTTATAAATTGGAAAAGAATTGATGAGAATAAACATACGTTCTACTTAGGAAACATAATTCATATAGTAAGTCAATTTAAAACATATAGAAATTGAATTGAGCAATCCAATTAAACTTAAAATGCCAAGGACAAAGAAAATGAAATCTGATTCTTTGAATTGCGGAATCCTACACAACAATATATATCCTGCAAGTTACGATTTTTTTTTCAGTTTTATTGTGTTAATACTTTCATTTTTGTTCAGTTTAATCAGTTCTACAGTTCTACAGTTTCTACAGTTTCTACAGTTTTATTCAGTTCTACAGTTTTAATCAGTTCTACAGTTTTATTTCAGTGGGTTAGTTGACTGATGTGTCTCTATGGCATCCCTGATATGTAAAAAAAAGAGTCTAGAATGGACAGGTTGTAGCCAAAATTGCTGTTTTTGTTCCGCAGTATTTTTGCCCAAACTCCACTATTTGGGGCTGAAAATGACAAATTTAGACCCGAAATTAAGTATAATAAACAACAAAAACAGGTCACCCAGAAATACTGAAATTTTAACATGGGCAAAAATCTTGCATCCTAGATGGCACAAATTTGGAGCAGAGATAAGAGTTGTTTGATTATCACGACTCCGACCAAATAACACTGTACAAAATGTAAAACCACCAGTGTCTTTATTGCACCGATTTTTATCTAAGGTACATTACCATCAAAAATACAATTAAATCTCTATAAAAGAATAATATACGAATCCTTGCTTGATATATTACTCCCTTGATCTAAGATCATTTCTTATGTCAGTTAATTTAGATCTAGGCAACTCCATTTCATTATCCTTGATAGGGAATGTCCCCAATGCGGTAAAAAACTAAGATTGCATGCCAGGTTCTTTAGCAAACGACCAATCCAGAATGATTATTCTGGAACAAAGAATAGGTCAGATGGGAAATCCTTAGGAAGAAATATTAGAAAAGGGGTAAATCGGGGACTATAAGAGATGAGTAACAACTAATATTAATATAAAATAGCGTATAACAAAAGGTAAAATTCCCTTGTATAGATCAGGGTACTTGTCTGATAAACGCCCAACCGTTCTACTTGTTAATTAATTGACGCATTATAGCACAGTTTTTTGTTGCCGGTTTCTTTCAGCTTAGCGTGAGACAAGACAAATAGAACTGACAGAATAGATGGATTGGGCTATATATTTGCAAATTAGGGGGGAGGGGGTAAGGTATTTGGACAGTCTGAAATTACAAAGCAATTCTTACTACATAATATGCAGAATAATTGTACCTAACACATTAGGCATACAGACCCACTGTACTTTATCCCCCTCCCCCCTAATGTACAAATATATAGGCCAAATTTGTACTAAAACATTATATTTTTATCTTACTTTGACCTATTTCATTAGGATTGAGCGTCGAAGAAACATATTAGAAGAAGATTAGGTAGGGCGTATATCATATAAGTACCTAGATCAGTTTTATTGTCAATTTTCAAATAAACAAATTTTCTCAGTTAGGTCAGAAAACTTTGTAACTTTTCTGCTAATACGGCTTCTAGGTGATAAAATAGAAACACTTAATAATATTAACAAGCCAAACCGATTTTCCCCTTACTCACTAACGATATTTAATTGTGTCTTCGAGCCCTCTTCCTCAAAAAATAGAATTGCCCCTTAAGCCTGCAAAAAAAAACTCAGCAAGATCTCATTTTTTTGGGGCAAGATTTAGAATGATTATTTCATTGCAAAACAAAATCAATGTATACCTCCTAAAACAGCCTTAAAAAGGCAAATTTCAGAAACTAGATTTAATTTTTTGAGAGAGATCAGCCTGAATGTGAGACAAAGAATTCAGTCAGTAATTAGAAAACCGATTAAAGGCAAGGCAGTATCTAGACGGAGGGGGGTTCGACCCCCCTCCGTCAGGAGGGGGGTCGACCCCCCTCCTGAAATGTTTGTCTGACTCGTTAAAACCTAACAAAAATGGATATAAACAAATTTTGTATGCGTTTTTTGATTTTTTCTTTTTGTGTAACCAAGGCCGCACCCAGGATTTTTTTTCGGAGTGGGTTTTACTCAAAGATTTTTTTTTTGGGGGGGGGGGGGGAGGGAGTTACACGAAAAACCTCAAAAATGCATACAAAATTTGTTTATATCCATTTTTGTTAAGTTTTTACGAGCAAAACAAACATTTCGGGGAGGGGGGGATCAAACTCCCTTAACCCCCCTCTGGGTACGACTTTGTTTAAATTCCCCCCCCCCCCGAAATTTTTTTTCGGGGGGGGGGGGAAGTTTAAACCCCCCGAAAACCCCCTCCTAAAAAAAATTAGGTACGGTCTTGTTAAAAGGTCTACAAGGTCTGCATTTTTGATTCGCCATGTTCTTCCTTCTATATAGGAGTCGGTTTAAGAGAATGATAGGCCGACTTTTCGTAGGTTGCCTAGGGACCATTGTTATGGTCTTTATGATTTATGATTTTTGTTCGTTCTCTTATAGATAGAGAAGGGAAATAGTATAGAACACTGTTGTTATGTTAGATTAGTATAGTACAGGATTTTGCAAGGACGTATCCAAGGGGGGGGGAGGGTACCCGGTTTGAACTCCACCCCCCCCCCCCCCGAAATTTTTGACCGAGTCGAAAATAAGTCGAAAATTAGTAAAAATCAGTAAAATTAGTCGAAAACTGAGTCAAAAATTAGTACCCCCCCCCCCAAAAAAAAAAATCCTGGATCCGCCCTAGGGATTTGGTGATTTTTTTGTTTGTTTTGTTTTTTTGGTTTTTAGAGGAAGTTATTGATGAGTGATTTGTTTTGTAGTTTCGACAATGGCCGCACAATCCATAAGGGTTTTTTTTGGCAAATATTTCTTTTTTTTGTATTGTTTTTGGATTTTTAAATAAGTTCTCTCTCTAAAAAAATAAATAAAAGTTCAAATAAGGATAACATCCTTTTAAAATACAGCGATAACTTTCACAAACGGTGACAAAATTTCATAAAAAACAATAGATATTTCGGTAACATGTGCAGTGACGGTCATCAGTAGTAAAACTAAACTATAAAAAATTAAAAGCAATAGTTTATATACGGAATAATATAAAACTACATATTGTTAAATAATCTAATTCTAATCAAAGCAAAAGCGAAAGTTAGTCTCTTTGACCTTCTTGGATCCGGTTCATTAGCGTTGAATGAACTAACACTTGGACAGAGGTTTTCTATATTGGGTGAATTGAACTTTACTCTATCCGATTTTAATAAATTAGCGTAGATAGAGTTCAAACCAAATTCACCTGTGTCACAATTTAAAGCTATATTCTTGAATAAAATTTTCTTAATTTCAAGAGTCTCACGAAAATTTTACTTTAAGCCCCGGTCCCTAGAAATCAAAGACACATTATCAAACAAAATAAAATGGTCTGGTAAATTAAAAACATGTTTCGAAAGGGCTGAAGTGAAATCTTCAGGCTTAGAATCTTGCTTTAAAGCCGATGAAATAGAGTCTTTGTGCTATAATAAACTCATTTCCAAATTTTGATTCATACGTCCCAAATATGAGCTTCCGCAAGCATAAGGGATCTGATAGACCCCACTTTGTTGCCCCAATGAAGCTAGATCCTTCCCAGAATTTAGAAAACTACCCAAAGTATTCTTGTTTTTTGTCATATATACGGCAAGGAACAAAAAACATCCTTCTCCCGAGTTGTCTCCAAGAGTTCCTTAGAAATCTGTAGAAACTTCTTCCTTCTTTTTGAAAAATTCTGGTTTATTAACCACTCTGGATACATGTTACTTATTAGTATTTTTCTTAGAAAAGACAACTCCTCAAAAATTTATGGAGAGCAAATACTAAACATCCGGTCAGTTAAAGAAATGATCGAACCAATTTTACTTGGCGAGCGTGACCGGAGCTATATGAAAAAAATCTATAGTTATTTGTCAGTTTTCTATATATTTTAAATCCAGAGTATTTTCATTTTTTAAAAAAAGAACATCAAGAAAACAAAGTTTCCAATTCTCTTCAAATTCAACAGTACATTTTAAATCCCCCCCCAGAAAAACAAGTAAGATGTTCCAAAAATCCTTTTAATTCCTCCTCCCCATAATCCCATTTTGGAATTATGTCATCCATACACCGACCCAAAAAAAAATGTTTTAAAAAATATGAATCTAGTGCAATTGTTTCAATATTTTCCAGATAAATATTTGCTAATAATGGATATAAAGGGGCCCCCATCGATAAACCATTTACTTGTTCGAAAAATTCCCTTCTGAATTGAAAAAATAAGAGACCTGATACAATGTCGAAGCTTGAAAGCAAAGAACTAGAAGAAAATTCTAATTTTTTCAGTTGTTCAACCAAATTCGAAGAATTCTTAATGTTCGATTTGTGTAGACAAAACTGATTTACAGATTGACACTAACCACCTGCTCAAGACACTTGTTGATGTTATTTGGAACAAATAATTATCAACAAATAATTCGTATTAATTATCAATAATTCGTAATAATTATCAACAAAATAAATATCAACAAATAATAATAATTCGGTAATACCATTGTCAATTCTTGGACCAGGTGTGGCTAATTTTTCATCAAGAACTTTAATGATACAAGAACAATCAGTGCTTGAAAAGTTCCGAAATTTAGTTTGAAACCTGATAAAGTTCCTGTGGAAGATATCATCTCTTCAATAGAAATATCTTTGCAGGTTAGTTATTAGATGTTAGTTTAGTAAGAGCTTCTACAGTGAAAACCCTTTCTAATTTTGTATTGAAACCTGAATTTCCTAGTACGACCATCAAAAACATAAGAATTCTAAAAAACTTAAAAAAGGATGGTTCAGTTACCATTACAAAAGCAAATAAGAGTAACACTTTAGTTGTCATGAATACTGAGGACTACGAATCAAAATTAAGGATTTTACTAAATGATGAAAAAACATACAAAAAGCTATCGTATAATTCGACAGACTCTTTTAAAAATAAGTTTAAGAACGAATTAAAGTGTTTGAAGGATAAAGGAAAAACTGCACCTCAACCTTATTACAAATGCCTGCCACGCGGTTCCTTGTGCCCTAAATTATATGGACTTCCCAAAATCCATAAGCCTAACCTACCATTACGACCAATTGTGTTAAGTACAAGGTCACCAACAAGTGTTTTGGGCAAGTGGTTAGTGTCAATCTGTAGACCGCTTTTGTCTACACAAATTTCGTATATTAAGAAGTCTTCGAATTTGGTTGAAAAACTGAAAAAAAGTAGAAGTTTCTTCAAGTTCTTTGCTTTCTAGCTTCGACATTGTATCAGTGTACACAAATATTGATGTAGAAGCAGCCGAAACTGTTCTAGAAAGAAAGCTGTTAAGATATTTGGACTTGATTAGTGACAAAACAGATTTGGAAGTTTCTGTAGTTATGTATTTAGTAAGGTTGTGCAATAACTTCTTTTATTTTTTCAATTCAGAAGTGAATTTTTTGAACAAGTAAATGGTTTACCGATGGGGGCCTTTATCTCCATTATTAGCTAATACTTTTGTGGAAAATATTGAAACAATTGCGCTAGATTAAAACATGTTTAAAACATGTTTTATGAGGTCGGTATATGGATGATATAATTTCAGTATGGATTATGGGGAGAAGGAATTAAAAGGTTTTTCGGAACATCTTAATTGTTTGGGGGGGGGGGATTGAAAGTTTACTGTTGAATTAGAAGAGAATGGGAAACTTCCTTTTCTTGATGTTCTTCTTTAAAAAAAGGAGAATAATCTGGATTTTAAAATTTACAGAAAATCGACAAATAACAATAGATTTTTGTCATATAGCTCCGGTCACGCTCGCCAAGTAAAAACTGGTTTGATCATTTCTTTAACTGACCGGATCTTTAGAATTTGCTTTCCAAATTTGTTTGCGGAGGAGTTGTCTTTTCTAAGAAAAATACTAAGAAGTAACATGTATCCAGAGTCGTTAATTAACCAGACTTTTATAAAAAGAAGGAAAAAGGTTTCTAGAGATTTCTAAGGAAGTCTTGGAGACAACTCGGAAGAAGGATTTTTTTGTTCCTTACCATATGTACCCGGGCTAAGTGATAAACTTAAAAGAATTTTACAGAGTAATGGTCCAAAGGTAGCTTTAAAGAGTAATAACACTTTGGCTAGTTTTCTAAATTCTAGAAAGGATCTAACTTCATTGGGGCAACAAAGTGGGGTCTATCAGATCCCATGTACTTGCGGAAGCTCATATGTGGGATGTATTAATAGGAATTTGGAAATGAGATTATTACAGCATAAAGACTCTATTTCATCGACTTTAAAAACGATTCTAAGATTGAAGAATTCAATTCAACCCTTTCGGAACATATTTTTAATTTTCCAGACCATTTTATTTTGTTCGATAATGTCTCTTTGAATTCTAGGGACCGGGGTTTAAAGCAAAATTTTCATGAAACTCTTGAAATTCAGAAGATTTTATTCAAGAATATAGCTTTAAATTCGACAAAGGAGAATTTGGTTTGAAATCTATCTACGCTAATTTATAAAATCTGACAGAGAAAAGTTCAAATTAGACCCCGGCACCGCGCCGGCGGATCGACCGAACGCCGCCGACGAGAGGCCCGGTCAAACGCCGGCGAAGTGTCGTAACGCCACCGGCGCGCCAAAGGCACGCCACCGCCGACAGAGGCGGCGGAGTTCGGTTGACTTTAGATTAATTTTGCAGCAATTCTTTTTTGCGTCAACCGTAAAGTTGGAGCTTTTCCTTCTCGTGTGGTTTAGTATTTCGATTTTCCAGATTAGAAATCAAGCAGGGTTTGCACTATCTCCAAATTTTCGGGTATTTCCCCGAAAATCTATGCGTAACCCCGAAAAAAAAAATTTGGTTCCCCGAATCCCCAAAAATCACTCAATCACGGTGCCACCCATAGCGATTTATCACCAGTGACTTTCCTGCCAAATATTACTTTGCATACCATAATTCTTCACTACTCTCTTGTTCGTTAATTTTCGTCTCTTTTGTTACTTAGCATAAAAACCAGACAGACGCAATATGCAATTGCAAATATTGCAATATACACAGTTCTTCATGTGTTGAAAAAAACAAATCATTTCGAATCATTTCGTTTAAATAATTTCGAACGTAGTTTCCCAATCGCTATTTCTAACATCGTTCGTAGTCAAAAATTTTATTTCCAAGTTGAATAGAATTATAGAACGAATTCACTACTATACAGCTTCAGCATTCAGTTGAATTTTGAAATTGACAGCCGACAGATTGTTTCTACAGCTGAAATGTAAGTTTGCAGATTTTTTCTTCTTTTTTTTTGCTGTTTTTAGATAAGATTTTTTTAATGTTTAATACTCAATTTTAGAACGCCTGAATGTTTAATACTCAATTGTTCGGATGCTACCCCAAAAATATGACTCATAAATAAATTGTAAATTATTGCCTATAGGGGGGGGATAGGGGGCTATAATTTTTAAGTGGTAATACCAGTAGAGGGGGAGGTGCTACTCCGGGACGAACACCGTGCTGCCATCTACAATTTAGTTTAATGCTGACGGGACATAATTTATTCAAGGATTATTGATCGAGTCTAATGGGGGTCAAGGTCAATCGATCTGTTGTTGTTGTTGTTTGGCCACGTGTAATGGCAGGAGGGATGATTTACATAATCGATGGGGGAATTATTGATTCACGAGCGTGGGGAATTATGAAACAATAAGGTCATAGAGTCCCTAGGGAGAAAGATTACGTAATCGCTAAATGACCTCTTTTTCCAAGATCGATTTATTTGTTGTTTCTATGCGCAATAACTCCGGGACGTAGGTTGCACATGCGCATTGAATTCTAACGGGAACAGTGTTATTGATCTGGGACTCGAGGGGGAAGTGAATTTCTGAGAGCTTGATTTGCATCATCGATCGCGAGTTTCATAGTGTCCAGAAATAGTATTTGTTGTTGTTGTTAGTGCACTCTCTGAGCGAATGTTATGATCCGTAAATAGTAGTTGTTATTGTTTTGTTCATGTACATGTATGAGGCGAATGTCTTGGTGTCCTGAAATAGTATTTGTTGTTGTTGCTCTCGTCCAAAAGTTATGACTTTCCGGGGAACAGTTAGATCACGTGTTTCCTTCTCAGCCAATCAGCGAGTCGGATACATCCCCCCTCTCAGCCAATCAGCGAGCCGGTTACATATTAGCGGCGGAGTGAATATAAGGAA
>NC_142801.1:71624318-71678296 GCF_049724085.1 Artemia sp. Qi Xiang Cuo | reverse complement strand
TACTCTATGAAATATACGCCTGTCTACTATAGAAAGAAAAAAAATATCATTGATTTAGAAACATTTTTATTGAACATAATTACAATAATAATATTCACTGATGCATTTTTTTCTCATCAATATATTTCAACATAAAATCTACTGCTGACTAAAGTTTTACTTTATTGATAAGATTCACATGTCATTACACTCGTGGCTAATACATCGTCTAATACTAGCTAAATGACCGCACATACCATGCATGCATAATATAACATTCCATAAATTGTATATAGACATCGTTCAATTACACATCTCCCTGATTTCGCCGTCTATCGTTAATGATGCTGCTGTCACGTACATCGTTAACCTATAATCGTTTAAATTTAACACTCATTTTTTTTTCAATAATATACACGCAAAAAAAATATTATCTTTTAATTAAATTCTCTTAATAATATGAATTGTAGATAAAACTATTCCTTTTATTCAAATCCTAATCACCAATCAAGTTATACTCGTTCCTCTTGGCAAAGGTGTAATGATCTGTAGAATGGGACTAGCAGAAAAACCTGTTTGGTACGGGCGCGTACGCAAATTATATAGCTTCAAGCAAGTCCATATGATATTTCAAATTACTATAGCTTCTATAGAAATGGTACCTCTTTGCAAATGACCCTGGTAACCCAATTACTTGAAAACTTACACACATATCTATGCCACAGGCGTAAGTTTGCATTTAGGTTTTCAAGTGCCTATGGCCTTACTACTTCCACAACCAAAAATCACAGTTTGTTTTGACTACATTCGGCATACCGTTCAACATTTCCTTAAAGTTTCACCTTTTTATTCAAAGCCTTTTGAAGATCTACGATAAACATACCTTCCTTTCTAAATAAAAAAAAAAAAAAGAACTTTCATGGTAACAAAGGGGATCTTGCATAACTTACGGCCCTTATCCCGGAAACTGTGGGGGTTTTGTCGACCCCCGACTTTGAGTTATTTGACTTTCTGGTTCATTTTGAACAAAATGGCTATCTAAAAATGTTGATCGGATACAATTGGGAAACAAAGGTGTGGGGCGCTGGTTGTCTGTCCGCCGACCAATTTTGACTTTAAAAACGGACTCTATAACTTTTGGTTTCAAATCAAATGAGCCCCATCCAAATCTTATACGACCACCCTTCCATTAAAATTTTATGTAATAACAACAGGCAACTTATAGAGCTTACAGCCCTTGTCCCGAGCATGGGGGGGGGTGTTAACCCCGGAGAAGTATAGTTATTTGACCTTTGAACTATTTTAAACAAATTGGCTATCTCAAAATTTTGATCAGATGCTGGTTAAGCTTCGATCATTTTTGACTCTTGAAAAGAAAACTAGGAATTTGGGTTTCGAATCGAATGAACCTCGTCTAAAGTTTATACGGCCACTCCTTCCATAACAAACTTATATGTTAACAATGGACAACTTGTATAACTTACAGCTCTAACTCCGGGGGATGCTGGGGGTTTTGTCAACCCCAAGGGTATAGTCATTTGACCTTTGGACTATTTTTAACAAAAGGCCTATATCAAAATTTTGATCGGATGTATTTGAGGAAAAAGGGTCTAGGGGGTTGGTTGCCCTCTGATCGCTTTTGATTCTTACAATGGGCGCTAAAACTTCTGATTTCCAATCGATTGAGCCTCCTCCAAAGTTTATCTGACCACCCTTTCCATATGAAGTGTTCCTGGTAAAGAAAAAACATTAAAGGTAGTGTATTGAAGCATTATATGGCTCTTTACCATAGGTAACGCTATAGCGTTGCCTCTGAAATATCTTGTTATTATTATCGGAAATATCTATTTATCTGAATATCTATTATTTGAAGTATCTTAAACTTTAGATTTTTTTTATTTCAGTTTTGTTTACTTTACTTTCTTTGTTTTTATTCTTTGGCCTCATCCACTGAATATTATTGTATATTAATGACATTTTAGTTCCGTTCTTGCACGATGTTCATAGTGCCAATTAACAACAATTTTTATTAATCTCAGGAGATTAATCGTTATATAAATCTCATTAGGATTCTCCTTTCAGTTTTGAATTTAATTAATCTTGATGAAAAGCACCTTGAAATATTAACTGTTAAAAGACATCTTGAATTGTTTGTGGTGGTAACAGATAGAAAAAATCCTTTGGGCTTCAGAATTTAAATAGGTCCGAATATCTAACGAGGCCAAATAGTGAAGCATCTTTTTGGGTGGGTCTGAGCAAGAGGGGGAGCCCCCAAATTCAATTTGATGAATCCTATTTCCAATAGTTGAATTTTGTGAAAATACACTGAGGTGCACAAACCGCAAGGGTTCGTCCTATGGTCATTTTTTAGTATTTGGCTTACAAATATTTGCTAATTATTTCGCATTGTATTGCGTAAAAATTATTCTATTCCCCCCCCCCCCAAATCATGTTTTTTTTTTTATTGCCCTCAGTTCATTTTTTTTTCCTGTAAGCAGGGCCGTATCCAGGATTTTTTTCCGGGAGGGGGGATGATAAATCCGATTAATTGCTCTAAAATACTACCGATTTCCATTCATAGCCATCCTAAGTCATTTTGTTAATGAATTAAGCCAACAATAGGCAAAATTTAATAAAAAACTAGGGAATTACGTGTTAAAGCGACCACACTTTGTTCTTTATCTGTAATGGAGCCAGTTTTCTGTGTCCACTCGGATTACAATCAGCTTAGCCTTAGCGAGATAAACTGAAACTGTGCAGGTATATTTTAATTAAATATTTAATATATAGATATGGTCATATTAAGGTCATAAGTTTATTAATCCACATTCATAAACAAATAAATAAATTAAACAATACTTTCACGCTGGAGAAAACCTATGAAGGTTTGCGATCGCGCGAAAGTCCACGTAACTACTTACCTATTAACTCAACTATTTACCTAAACATCAACTATTTAATTAAAACTATTATAAATAAACCAAAAATGGATAAACCATATCCTATATATATATATATATATATATATATATATATATATATATATATATATATATATATATATATATATATATATATAAAAACAAATAATAATAACAATAAAAAAAATAATATAGAAAAATAAATAAATAACTGAATTAAAAATGATAATACATAAATAAAATATAAAATAAAAATAATAATAACCAATCCAGTCACCATCACTCATTATACTCAACTCCACTCCCCCACCCTGCCAACCTTACCTTAGCCCCTACCACCCTTACGTTCTCAGTCCACCCTTACCTCTTCAGCTCTTCTTCCTTCCCTACCCAACCTACCAGCCATAATAAAATTTAACAAATTCCCCGAAAAAAATAATCTTTTAAATTCTTTTTAAATTGAGGTTCCGCCGCTCTAATGATCAATGGTAGCTCATTCCATACTGATGGACCCAGGTGTTTAATTGAAAATGAAGACCTGGTACCACGACACAAATCAACAACTATATTATCACTTTGACTTTGCCTAGTTCCATAATTATGCAGGTCACTATTAATTTGGTAAAACCATTCTTACACTGAAACACAAATACTGTAGCTTGGTAGTCTCCAACTCTACAAAATTATCACGTTGCCTAGTTCCATAATTATGCAGGTCACTATTGATTTGGGGTTAAACCATTCTTACACTGAAACACAAATACTTTAGCTTGGTAGTCTCTTACCTGACCTACGTTAAGGGGCTTCAGGGACCTAAAACAAGCACAAGTGTCATGTACATCCTGGACATACCTACCGATTGCTCTAACAGCTTTTTTTGTGGAACTTGCACTCTTCTATAGTTGCATAAGAAGTTACTGCTCCATAGGAGGTAACCGTAGGAGATATATGGATAAACCAACGAATAATATGTAGTTAGAAGTATTCTTTGAGGGAGAAAGTGCTGCAGACGTCAAAGTATTCCTACCCCACGGGCAATTTTTGATGAAATTGTTTCAGTGTGACACTTCCATGCCAGATGGTAATGAAGATAAAAACCGAGGTAGCGGAGATGATCAACTTGCTGAACCAGATTACCACATAAAGTTACCATCCAGTGGTTACCAGCCAGACACATCCAGTGGTGTACCAACTCTACAAAATGTCATTAAAAATGTCTTGCTAACATTTACACACAATAGACTTAATGAAGTGAAAATCTCCAGCCTTTCCAATGCCAAATTCAAAGTATTAGGTTAGGTATTTAATATAATGTGTTCTGGGAGGCCTGCTTTCCATAATTATCTGTTGTATTTTCCATAATTTTGTTACTAAAGTATTATATTTTCATCATATTTTGGTATATTTCATTAGTATTAACTTCACTTCTTTAGTTTGGTGGCTATAACATGTAAGTACCAAAAATTAATCAGCATTAGTAAAGAATTTATTTACTAAACAAAAGATAATATTTCCCTGAAATAATAGAGCTAAAAAAAAGCCTCTTAGCAGTCGGTTTTGCTAAACACTATCCACTTTCGAAATCAATGCCGTCTACAGAATAAAAGAGGAAGCCTTAAAACGCTTTCAGTATCAGGACACACCTCATTAAATGAAAGCAGTTTGTGCGAAAGTAAATGGGAGATCCAAAAGCGGGCCGCTTTGTTGTGAAAGGCTTTTGAAAGAAAATGTTAAATCTGCTAAGAGAGTCTCCATGGTGAGCATTCGTCGTTGCTAATGCTGAAGCTATAAGAATTTCTTAGGCATTGAAGCTAAACCAGACAATGAAAAAGAGGAAATTTATATTTTCATTGTATAATAATTTTTACAAAATTTTTTACTTTGATTAATATTTGAAAATTAAATCGACAATTAATATTGTAATTAATAGTTAAGGATTGTTAATATTTTTAATTTGCAATCTAACATTATTTTTTTTACTAAACAATTTAATTGATTATAAATAATTTAATTATAGCTTGATTACAAATTAAGATTACATTTTAACCCAATTTTACTTATTGCACGGTGCTGGCGTGCTCATAGGGACTTCATTGACATGTTCTGTTCTTTTTTATTTCCTGTAAAATATCTCAAATTTTAAAGATTTATTAATTTTCATTAATCGTTATCGCGCCAACAGCAATGGTATGTCTAAAAAGAAGAGAGTAGTATATGCAACAAAATAATACTTTTCCAATTATGATTTCAAATATGCGAAGTTCAATACATTCAAAGCTATTTATGGAAATTTATTTGCATAAGAAAAATTTGTAAAACCTGGGGAAAACAGCAAAAGAATCCCAAAATGGGGAGGGGGAATGAAATCCATACCGTCAATTTCACAACATCAGAGACCTTATGCAAGAGTTTTCAAGTTCCAAAATGCAAACCAGAGACTTCGCTTTTCCGCAGAAGATTAGTCATGACAAATTCCTACCGAAACACGCGTCATTAAATAACCCGAGGAAGACCATTAAAAAGGGGATTCCAAACCTTTCGTTCCCTTGTCTAATACTTAAACCCTAAACTATAACGATATTTGGATTTCTGTTATTTATGTCGCAAAACAACAGCTTTGGCTCCGTTAGGTCCAGAAAACCCTGCGTGGAATTTCAAATTCTATATTATACAATTGCCTTAAACTGTTAAAGCACTGCATCCATAGCCTCCTAGCCAAATTGCCACGCAGTAGATTAACTGTGACTGAACAGATCCTTCTGCGGTTAAAAGTTTATTCTCAAATTTTGAGTTTTATTAAAGTTGGTCTTACGATTTTTCATTCAGTTTTGTAAGAGGCTCTTTATTGCACATTGCTATAAGGTTAAATTAGGCGCTTAATAAGGCTTAAGTTTTTTTTATTTGTTGGTAAAGTTTTGTGTTCTGTTTTTGCTGTTTTACGATTTTATTCTTTCAAAGTCTGGTGAAAATTTTCCTACCATTTGATAGGCAAACTTCAACTTTATGTTTGTCATCCACAGAATTAAAATCTGAAATTTATTTGTGAATTTTTTTAAGATTGAAAAGTACCTTTCAGATTTTTTTTTAGAATCATATAACATTTTTTTAGAAAAATATTTTTTTTCTTTAGAAACATATAAACATAAAATTTTTTTTTAGGATAAAGTCTGAATAATGTCATAGTTTTGGCTTGATCTCAGTGGATCTGAAAGGAGTGATCTCAAAATAGTATATGAATAAATATCTTTTCCTTCCTGTCCTTAAACATATATCTTTCCTTAAATAAATATCTTTTCCTTCTCTTGCAAGCTAAAAGTGAAGGCTTTTCTCAAAATTACATGTTTCACAAAGGACTTAAACATTAGCTAAGTAATTAAACTTGTTAATCCGGTATATAAGTGTTTTTGAAACTTTTCCTAATTTTGAAACTCGAGTAATAGCCACAATTTTATAGCACATTCATTTATGTAAATATTTTAAAACGACCTTTATTACAAAGTAAAATATTTTAAATTTGAATTTCGTAGAAAAAAATCAGATTTTCATCTTATTATATAGTTTATTAGATATTAAATTAGCTAACATAATAGTTTGTTTAATAAGATATTAGCATAAAGATTGTCCTGGAAATAAAAATTTACTATATATCAAAACTCTTTTTTTGAACAAAAAAATTATTAGTGCATTTCATAGACATCAATTTCTTATAAACGATTTACTAACTTAGTTTGGTTATTTCAAAAGGCACTAGGTAAAAAAATTTCCTCCTTAGATGTTGCCCAACTGCTGCAAAGCAGCATTCTCGATCAATTATTTCAATATATTTCCATACGCCTCTCTTCTCTCCTTCACTGTCTTCTTTCCTTTTCTCTTCTTTAATATATTTTTTTTTCGCTTGCAAACAGTTAAAGCTTATGTTTCTTTTCTCAAAAAAAAAAATTGTCTAATTTTGGAGGTTGAATTCGTTTTAAAAACAGTTGATTATTATTAGCACTTGAAAAGCACAAAAAGGCCTGTTTTTTAGTCAAAAACGGCTCAAGGATACAGCAAAAAAACAAAACCGGTCAAACGAAGCCTCACTTACTTAACCCGAAGAGGCAGAAGCCTCTATGCAGCCTCTATGAAGCCTCTATGCATTTCTTCTGGCCTCAAGGTAAATGTAGCCAGTTTTCAATCTACTGTTTTTTAAGAGCGGACTTCGAGATACCTCACTGACCCTCACAGTGTAGACAATGGGTCAGCCATAGGAAACGTCGTCTCTCTCGTTAAAACATAGAAAACGCAAGCGGGATTTAACAAAACTAATCGGAAGCGTAGCCTTTTGAGCGATTCTTTTACAACCCAATAGTCTTTAGAGTGATCACAATGTTTCTCATTTTCTCGTGTTTCGTAACTCAGAATTGTTTTTTTTAGTGCAATCCATCCATTAAATTTAAAAACTATAGGTATTTTACTGCATGTGTTTTAACGGGGGAATTGAAATATTTCAACGCATGCGTCACCCCGTCATAATGCAAGAACGGAGATCAGATGATGGATGGATCTTGACAGATGACGTGAAAACGTTGGATTCTGCATCTATGTGAACCCAGGGTAACAACCAATATTCTGAGTTACAGCCGAAACAAAATATGGAAAACATCCACTAAAGCATGTTTTATACCACTAAAGCGGGGTTCACATGCAGGTAAGGCAATACTTCCATACCAAGGGAATTAGGAATTGGGCCCTTGGCGATTTAGCAAGGGAAGGTTGGCATTTAAAGCTGCTAGCACTGCTTAAATTTCAGTGTCTATGAATATCATAAAATAAAAAAAAATCGCAGAACATTGGATAATTGATATTTGTTACGGCAACGTTATAGGACTAAAGCTGTAATTTCCACCGTAAGGGATAATTAATAAAAAAAAAAATTCAAAACTGATTTAACACAAAATTCAGTTTGTTCAAAGTAGTCTTATGTTAACTTGGGACAATCTTGACTGGTTAAGCAGTCCAACGCCGTACCCAGGATTTTTTTCGGAGGGGGCTTTACTCAAAGATTTTTTTCGGGGGGGGGGTTACACAAAAACCCTCAAAAAACGCATACAAAATTTGTTTATATCCATTTTTTTACGTTTTTACGAGTTAAACAAACATTTCCGGGGGGGGGGGTAAACCCCCCCTGGGCACGGCCTTGAAGGAGCCTAATTGCATTTAAGCTGGTTGACCTGCCAGTGACAAAATTTTGATTTCCTTACTCTGTTCTACATTTTAAAGTACCGGAAAACAAGAATTTAAAATAGTCGAAAAATGGGATAAAATACAAGATGGCACTTACAATTTTTCTTTTGGACATTAGCTATAGTTTCTACAATTACAAGTATCTAATATTCTTTTTTTTCCATTCCTTGTCGTAACACCTATCTCCTCCTATGCCCTTTCTCAGGTATAGAATCTCCAGCCAGACATATATATGAATGCCACTTTTGAACGCGTGGTATAAATGTATTAATACAAAATAAGCTTCCTGATTGGGTGAAATGTCAGCCACCGTGAGTTTAGGGTTTATTTATTCATCAATTAGTTTACAATAATTAAAAATTCAATATAGTCTCCCACTTAAGGCTCTATGGCCTGAAAAAAAAACACGGAAGAAACAAAAATAAAAGACAAACACTAATAAGATAGGTTTAACGCAATGCATTCACAACCTAAAGAAAATCAACACAGGAAGTAAAAATAAAAGAGATACCCCCTCCCCCGAAAAAAAAAAATCAAACTTCCTCCTAAAAAAACCAAAAATACAGGCTAGGCAAGGGATAATACATGATTTCAAGCCTTAAAACTGAATAGACTGAAAGTATCTTTTGGCAAACATCCAAACGCAATCTAAAGAGATCAACTCCAGAACAAAAATAAAAATCAATTATTGACTACAAAATCTTTGACATTATTTTTGAAGATACCAAATGAATGACAGATTGGTACGAATTCTGGGGGTGTGTTCCAAGTCATACTACAAGCTATCAGGGGTTTGAAGTAAGACCGCAATGATGGAATATTAAGAATCTGTAAATTGTTGGAAGTGTGGAGATGATAAGACGATTGACTAAAAATAAAAGATATATTGCTACATAGTGATGCAGGAAGTTGGCCATGCAATTACAGAAAAATGAACGAAGCACACGACAGAAGATAGAGAGGTTTCAAATCATGCAAGGGTTAAATGAAGGACAGTTAGATTCCTGAATAATGATACTTGCTTTATAATGAAGTTTCGAAAGGGGTTTAAGCAAAAAGGGATAGGGTGACAAAACAAATAACAGGACAATGTGAAGTATAAGGCTGAACTAGGCTGTAGAAAAGGATTCGAAGAACCAACCTGGAAATATATATTTTAGTTTTATAAGCATTCCCAGACTCCTGGAGATTTTCATGTTGATTAGGTCAATATGAAACTTAAATGAAAGATCTTCATCAACCGAGATACCTAGGAATTATTAGTTACACTTAAAGAACCTCTTGTATTTTATGTAAGACGAGACAAGCCTTAGAGTTTTTAAAACAAAAAAATGAGAAAGCATTAATTTCCAGCATTTAAAGCACTGTGAATTTCATCAAACCCCTGAATAACTCATTCCAAAAGTTCTGTAATCTTTGAGCAAAGATCAGGTTCAGTTCTACCGGCTGTAACGAAAGTACTGTCACCAGCAGAACTCGTCACAGAAAGTAGTGGATGCCGTTGACAGAGATGATAGCAAATCGTAGACTTTTAATTTTTAAACGCATTAATAATGTTACTAACTTAAATTAAGAAGAGTTTAGGCCCAAGAACAGATCCTTGCGGAGCCCTAAACTCGTCTTCGGAGGGCTTAAAGCTTCCAAAGCTTCCAAAAAAAGGATTTTTGTTGGAAAAGGAGTCGAATTATATGGCAAATAATCAGTGTGAATAATCTCAAGATTTTTTGGTTGGAGAATGGGGGAGGGGGGCGAAATGGCCCAAAGCAACCGATGCATGTATGCCTAATATTTAATACGACGGTGTTCAGGCTCATTTTTGGCTAGGGAAATTAAGGGCCAATTTTAAACTGTTTGCGCAAATTTTTAGTCTCAAAAACAGTTCCATTCCAAGCCTTCACCTGCAATCCACATAACATTCCCTGAATTCCCAAAGCTAAATTGACGACTTTAGTGAAACAATGTTGAAAATTTACTTAAATTTAGTGGAACACTGAAACACTAAAGTAAGTACCTGTTTTATTATGTTGAATTAAATAAAAATCATGTTTTTCAAATGAAAGTAAGAAACGTCAAAACTTAAAACAAAAAGAAATTATTAGGTATATGAAGGGGTTTCCCCCTCCTCAGTACCTTGTTCTTTACGCTAAAGTTTGTCTTTTTGTTCCAATAATCTAAGAATGACTCTTGATGCACGAAGACCGTTTAATTAGAATAACACTCTTTTTAAAAATTCAAAAAACACTTTAGCGTAAAGAGCGAGGTATTGAGGAGGGGGCAACCCCCTTCATATACGTAATAATTTCTGTTCGTTTTAAGTTTTAATGCTGCACCTTACTTTCCGTTGTAAAAACTTGTTTTTTATTTTATTTTTGATAGTTTTTTAAATAATGCTGAGAAATCTACCCTTTCCCTCCCATGGAAAATTCCCTTCCCTCACGAAAGCTCCTCCATGGAAAGATCCTCCCATGTAAAAACCTATCCAAAAAATACCCTCCTCCCAACCACTAAAATATCCACTTCCTAATAGCCGAATACAATGTGTAAGAAATAGGCAAAGTTTACAACTTGCAGCCCTTCCCTCCGGGAGTTGTGGGGATCAAGTCATCCTCAATGACATAGTTATTGGATCTTTGGACCATGCTGAGGAAAAGGGCTATCTCAAAGTTTTGATCTGACAATTTTGGGTAAAAATGGGGATGGGAGGTGGGCTGGCTGCCCTCCAATATTTTTGGCCACTTAAAAAGGGCACTAGAACTTTTGAATTCCGATCAAATGAGCCCTCTCCCAATCTTCTAGGATCACTGGCTCTATACGACCACCCCTGGGTAAAAAAAAACAACAAAAACAAAACAATAAAACAAACAAACAAGTAAAAACGTATCCGTGATCTTGCTTCTGTAAAAAAATTCAAAATTCCAACTTTTTTTGTATAGGCCTATAGGAGCTTGAAACCTATACAGTTGGGTTCTCTGATATTCTGAATTTCATGGTGTGATTTTCAATATAAGATCACTTGATTTCTTAGGGATGTTGTACCCCCTTTTAAAAAATTGGGCAAATTTTCTCATGCTTGTAACTTTTGATGGGTAACATTAAACTTCGTGAACTTCATATATTTTGGATAAATATCAAAATTTGATTCTTTTGATGCATCTATTATTATCCAGACTCTGTTTCTTACAGTTTTGGTTACTATTGAGCATCCTCAATACCTCGCTCTTTACACTAAAGTTTGAATTTTGTCCCGATTCCTTAAGAATGATTCCTGAACCGCAAAGGCCGTTTAATTAGAATCTCTGTGAAAAGTACTAAAACAGACTTTAGCGTAAAGAGCGAGGCACTGAGGAGGGGGTAACCCCCTCATATAGGTAATAATTTCTTTTCATTTTAATTTTTAATTTTTGCTCCTTACTTTCAGTTGAAAAAAAATTGTTTTGCTTGTTTAATTGTTTTGCTGATCGTTGTTTAAATAATGCTGGGCAATCCAGCTTCCCTTCCATGGAAAATTCTCTTTCACCATGAAACCTTAATCCATGGCTCCAACGCACCCCCCCCCCCTCCCCCTCCACCATAAAAATCCCTCTGAAAACGTCTTTATGCTTCCCAATAGCCCATACTACATGAAAACAATTGGCAAAGCTCATAACTATCAGCCCTTCCCCCGGGGACTGTTGAGAGTTACGTCATCCTCAAAGAGGTTTTTAGGATGTCATAGTTCTTAGATTTTTCGACTATGCTGAAAAACATGGTTATCTCAAAATTTTGAAAAACTTCCCCAGAAAAAATCCGGGGTGCGGCCTTGGGGCTAGCTGCCCTCAAATATGTTTGGTCACATAAAAAGGGAACCAGAACTTTAATTTCCAATCAAATGAGGCCTCTTCTGATCTTCTACAAAAACTGGTGTTATACGATCACCCCCGGAAAAAAAAAACAAAAAAAAGAACAATAAAGACAGATCCGTGATCTTTCTTCGGGCAAAAAATGCAAAATTCCACATTTTTATACATAGGAGCTTGAAACCTCTACAGTTGAGTTCTCTTGTTTGGTGAATCTGATGGTGTAATTTTCATTAAGATCCCTTGGTGTTTTCCCCTTTTAAAAAATTGGGCAAATTTCCTCAGGCTCGGAACTTATGAAGGTAGCACTTTATCACTTGTTGAATTTTACATATTTGAATAAGCATATTCGATTCTTTTGATGTATTTTTTTGTTATCAAGACTCTATTTCTTACAATATTGGCTACTATTGACCCCTATCGCTCCTTACTTGCCGTTTCTTTACCACTAACTGTTTGACAATCAGGTTGGAATTGCTAAATATTGAACTTGGAGTGGATCTTACTCAAAATTTTCCAAAAAATGGAAATTCTTACCACTTTTGCTATATTAATCGAGGGACTAAAATAAAATTTAATACTATGGCACTTCTCCGGGTCCTAGTTTTACATTCAAACTATTTACGTTCTATTAACTATTAAACTATTTAATTATTAAACTATTTAATTATTAAATTATTTAACTATTGTAACTATTTACCTATTTAAGATTCACCCATTATTATTTCTATCCTTTTACCAGTAAAAGACTACTATAGCACTCAAAACCTTTTTAAGGGAAAGAAATGCTTCGAATGAATATCTCCCTGAATGTAAATTTGGCGGTAAGAATTGTTCCCTGGATGAAATTGGGTCCAGGATTATAAAACTCGGGCCTTGATATGTGGGTCATTATTCTTCAGCACAGAACAAAATTGCATTGATTTTCGATACGAAAAAGAAAGGCAAGTTAGTTACAATTTTTCTTTTCTTTTTAGGGTTTTGGTAGCCAAGCAACGACCTATAAAAATAACGTTTGAGATAATGGATATATTTTATTCCAGACGTATAACTCTGAAATACATATGCTTTCAATAAAATGGGTAATATCCAAAAGCCTAAGATATAATTGTTGACCCCATTCGATATAATTTTCAATCTTGTGAAAAAGCTGGAATATTAAGATGGTCTAAAGCATAAATTCTATGCTGGATTTGGATTGGAGTTTTAAGTAAAACTAAATAAAAAAAAACAAGTTTTTTCAAGTGAAAGTAAGGAGCGACATTAAAACTTAAAACGAACAGAAACTATTCCGTATATGAAAGGGGATGTCCCCTCCTCAACGCCTCGCTCTTTACGCTAAAGTTTTTTATTGTTTTAAAAAATAAAGTTGTGAGATAGAGTCAACCTTTAGCGTAAAGAGCGAGGCGTTGAGAAGGGGACAGCCCCTTTCATATACGGAATAATTTCTGTTCGGCTTAACTTTTAACGTCGCTCCTTACTTTCAGTTGAAAAAACTTGTTTTTTTTATTTCTGAACGTTTTTGAATTAATGCAGATTTTGGCTCACCGTACATGAATAATTTAAACGAAATTTGCGCATTCATTTTATTTTTTTTGGGGGGGGGCTAAATGGCTTTCTCGGAATTTTGTTCTGACATAACCTACGAATTAACTTATGCAACACACTTATATACTCATATGTTTTTATTACGTATATCAGGGAGTTCTCTCCCTAGTCAATACCTCGCTCTTTACGCTAAAGTTCCAATTCTGTTCGAATTATAATTAGATAATCATAATTAGAATAGATAGCTCTTTTGAAAGTACTTAAAAAAAACTTAAGCGTAAAGAGCGAGGTATTGACTCGGGGGAGAACCCCCTCACATACGTAATAATTTCTGTTCGTTTTAAGTTTTAATGTTGCTCCTTAATTTCAGTTGAAAAAAATTGTTTTTTTAATTTAATTTCTGACCGTTTTTTAAATAATGCTGGGAAATCCGATGACCCCTTCATAGAAATGGCCCTTCCCTCAAGAAAACATCCTCCCCGTAATCCACCTCCTTCGATCCCTCCTCCCAGAAAAAAAAAATCCCTCCTGAAAACGTCTTTATACTTCCCATTAACCATTAGCGTAACAATGGGCAAAGTTCATAGCTTGCAGTCTTTCCCCCGGGAACTTTGGGGGATTAACTCATCCTCAAAGAGATATTTATTAAATTTTCGACTATGCTCAACAAAATAGCTATCTCAAAATTTTGATTGGGTGACTTTGGGAAAACAATGAGAGTGGGAGGGGGCCAACTTGCCCTCCAATTTTTTGGTCGCTTAAAAAGGGCACTAGAACTTTTAATTTCCGTTCGAATGAGCCCTGTCACAATATTTTAAAACTATTGGATCGATACGATCACCCCTCAGGAAAAAAACAAACAAACACGCATCCGTGATCTTCTTCTGGCAAAAAATACAATATTCCACATTTTTGCAGATAGGAGCTTGAAAATTTTATAGTAAGGTTCTCTGACACGCTGAATCTATGGTGTGATTTTCATTAAAGTTCTATGACTTTTAGGTGTTGTTTCCTCCTTTTTTCGAAAATAAGGCAAATTTTATCAGGCGCGTAACTTGATGAAACTTGTATATTTAAAATCAGCATAATTCTTTTGATGTATCTATTGGTATAAAAATTCCGCTTTTTAGAATTGTTTATAACATGTAGGCCAAACATAGTTGGTGATCTTATTAAATTTCAATTTTAAGGTAATTTTAATACATTCTATTCTAGATGTGTAATTTGCAAATCGAAGCTTCGGATCTAGAATTTGTGCTGGATATTCTATTAGCATAGAAATCAAAGAGTTGAATTATTTTTTCTAACCATGTGAACAGTGACACTGCTCAAAATGTAATTTCCATTCACTATGTGTATTTATTAGCCAGAAGAAACTAGAACTTCGGTGCCCTAGTAATTAAACTGATGACGAGAAATTTTGAGAGGCTTATGTTCCTTTTAGAATGTAACCATATTTTTGGAATTTAGGTCTCCGGACCATCGTTACAGTTGTCAGATCTGGCACAAGGGTAGTGGTGACAACTTTACCGAGGGTAGTGGTGCTCCTGAGAATATTATGCACTAGTAGCGACCTATTGCTACTAATTTCAGTCACTGGCTGTCCTGCCCATTCTCTAACCATGAGAGTCAGGGTATTTTGGGAAATACGTTGTAGAAATTTGATGGAATAAATCCAGTGCTACCAAAATCATGTCCGGGAGGCACCCCCTCCCTGGATATTTCGAGGGTCAATTATGGTACAAGAAAAGGTCATTTAAGGAGCAATCCAATGTGAAAGAAAGAGTTTTCCTTGCTAGCACCGACTTTGAGGATCATTTGTCGCTTACTGATGAGGGGCTGCTAATGGTGGATGACTTTTCCCTCATTTTTGGGGGGCTAGTGCTGTCTGTCCAAGCAGATCTGAAATTGATAGGTGGTGTTCTCGCGAAGAGGGAGACATGGTTGGATACCTTGACACTACCAGGGAATAATATTGTACAAAGGGGACAAAAGAAACAGGCAAACCCGATTTGGAAATATTATGTCTATGGGGCACCAATTGCTCAGTGGCCATTGGAAATTGTTTGTGGTGTGGCAGTAATGGGTATGTGTAGCCTGAGCTTCGACTCAATATGAGTTGAGACCATTAACACAATTTCATATCCAGTAACAATGATAATAATAATAATGATCATGATTAGATCGGACTTGGACACAAAAAAGCATAACTAAAACAATATCGTTTACTTTCAACTGAGATGCGACGTATATATGGCTTACAAAACATTAAGCAAGAAAAACGGGTTTTAATTTTTATAAAGCAGTGAATAAATAACAACAGAATAAACACTTAATAAAAAAAAATCACACTCCGAATATTTTGGCCCCACGTCCGGGAGCCTTTCTGAACGGAAAAAAAGAAAAAAACTAGAAAAAAATTTTTTTTTAAGAAATAACTTACATCGAAATACAACAAACTAAACACACGAAGAGAGAGAAAAAACATAAATAAATAAATAAAGGAATCAAACTCACATATTAAATAAAACTTCCATGCACTGGCGTATTTGACACAATAAACAAAAGCGAATGTCTATAATGATAATGACTATAATGACTATAATGACTATAACTATAATGACTATAAAATGACTATAACTATAATGACTCGTCTCCTCACAAATAAATGTATAAATGGAAACTAAGGAATTACTTGTATATGGCTTATTATGCGGCTTATTATGTGGCTTATTATGTGGCTTATTATGGCTTGTATACAATAGTTTGTTTTAAGACGTGACTTATATATGGCGTGATGGCAAGTTTCTAGCAATGAAAGCAATTGGGAGGTTGGGAGGACAGATGGATCCAATGACAAATTTGTAGCCTAGACATTAAACAATATATTTTGTCCTTCGCTTAATTTTTGGGAATGGCCCAGTTGGTATTTAAGGACCTCCTCTACTTCCAAATAGGTTGGATTGGGTAGGAACTCCCAAAATAAACAGCAAGTACAACTATCCTGGCTTCTCTTAAAGTTCAGTTGAGGTCCAAAACTCTGTCTCCAAAAGCCTAATAGATGCTGTGAGAATAAAAACCTGTTGCAACTGGCGAGAGTTAGCGACATCTTGCCAATGCAATGTCTAATTCATCAATACAACCAGGGCTTCACAGTTTCTTTAAGACCCTTAACCCAGAGGTTAGACCCTTAACCCTTAGTAAACCAAAATCTGCGGCACAACAAAAAAGAAACAGGACAAAGATAAATGTTGCTCCCGCAACAAAACAAACTATGGAGCCAAACTTTTAAGTTATTACAAATAACTTGTAATACACTTCAAAAAGCGCAGTGTTTTAGCGTTCTCCGGGAATGCCAGGAAATCCGGCTCCCCCTCCAAGGAAAAATACCACCATTAAAAAATCCGCTAAGCGATTCAATCCCGGTGAAAATTTATCCCGGACATTTACCCTTAATATCTCCACACGTAAAATTGAGTCGAAAAAGATAATTAAGACAAATAAAAATAATTTTGTATAGAAGTTTTGGCCAATTCCTCCAATGTAAAATTTCCTCTGAAAACTTAGCCCCCCGGAAACTTCACTCCCCATGGAAAATACCCCCGGAAAAAAATTACCCCTACCCAAAAAATGTATGCATACTTCCCAATAACAAATACTATCCGTTAGCAATGGGCAAATTTTATAACTTAAAGAACTTGTGGGTGGTCATGTTATCTCCAAAGAAATAGTTATTGGACCTTTCGACTATTCTGAACAAGATGGCTATTTAAAAAATTTATCAGTCGATTTGAGGAAAAATAGGGCGTGAGAGAGGGGCTAGTTGCTAACCAATCCTTTTGATCACTTAAAAAGGGCATTAGAACTTTTAATTTTCATTCTAATGAGCTTTCTCTCGATATTCTAGGACCATTAGTTAGATACGATCACCTCTGGGGAAAAAAAACAAACAAAAAAACAAACATATTTGGAATCAACATAATACAAAATTCTTTTGATATCTCTATTGGTATCAAAATTCCAATTTTTTAGAGTTTCGGCTACTATGGAGTCCTTCCCTACAGTTCGTTACCATGAATTGTTTAATCCTAATCTGAAGTTTACTCTGCTTCCGTCAAGTTTGTTGTTTTATCCCCAAGTTGTAACCCCAAGATTTTTTTTTTATTGACACCCTTGCCACATTGGGCCCCCAAGATTTAGCATTAGATCCACCCCTAGCTCCCACTCCTATATTTCTATGAATTGGCTTCCATGTGTTTTCAACTGTGCTAACTAAATTTACTTTTATTTTGTATTTTGGATCTGTTCTGCACATGAACGACAATGCGTATACTTAATACGTATACGTTTGGCAATACTAATAATACAATTGTATAATAAAGACCATTGTTTGAAATATAAGTCGGCTATCGGCTTACCGTCCTTTTGAAAGGAGAATGAGATAAAAGGCTAATTAGGTAGCTACTTACCGTTTCGTCGTGTTATCTTTACCTTAATTTCGAATCGATTTCCTAATCTCTGGATTTTGGCTCAAATTTCACCTCTTTTCCAGACAAAGAGATTCAGAGTCTCGACTTCTGGTCTCTAAGCAACAGAAAATGAAAACAGTAAAACTTTATTCTCCTTCTTCGAGAAAACGTTGCCTAGAAATTGATTTTGATTGTTTGGCAACTTGGCTTAGCTTTTTTTTACTAGCTTGGATGTAAATATACCTTGGAACTATTTAAAGCTCTAAAGATTGCTTAATCTGACCTGTTTCCATTTAAAGTCCAAGTTAGGTTTGGGTTCTTTATTTCTAAACTAAATACAACTATAATAAGGGTATGTCCGGCTGAGAGTCTAGCTCGTATTACCGGGCAACACATAACACATAAAAACAAAATAATATATTACATAATATATTACTGCATTAGCACACAATCCACTCTCCTACAAATAAATAAAAAGAAAAAAAAACATGAATTACCAAGCATCATCCAAACCCTGAAGCCAAATACAGAACACACCGAAACAAATCATCAAAAATAAAAAAGAAACAAAAATAGTGAAGTGAAGCCGCGGGGAAACCCGACCAAAAGAATGAGTCAGCGGGATGGCCATAACTAAATAAAAAAATTTTTTATCAAAATGTGATCAAAGGGTTGGTAAAAGAGGTTTTAATTGTCCCTGTAGTGTATCAACATAAAGACCGAGATTAAAACCCAACCCATGCACATTACAATGTTTGGTTATGCATTGCCTGAGTGAGAACCTCGATCTTTGAGTGCATGCTTGGGGCTCAACATACCCAGAAGATCCCCTCGTTCCATAATCATGCTCACATTGGTTAAATAGTTCCGTAGCATAAAAATTATTCGGTGAAATTTTGGCAAAATACTTATACAAAACATCATTCCATAAAAAGATAGGAATAATTCAACAGGTAATATATTAAGGAACTAATATATATTTTTAATTGGTGCTTTTGATGGTAATGACATTGGGGAAGGTATGAAAGTTTTTAGGATACGCAGTGCTTTATTTTGCTGTCTTTGAAGTGGTTTTATATGAGTTTTGAACGTATTCAACTTCATCCGCAATTTAGCAATGTGTTCCTTCAAACTTATATTCTGATCAATTAGCGCACCTAAATATTGCATACTAGATACACGCTCTAAATACGTAGATTTATTAATGGGCAGTCTACTAAGTTCAGGTAGTGACTGGCCAGTACGAGATAAAATCATATACTTGGTTTTGAGATATTAAGAGATAACTTTTTTGCATTAAACCAAGTTTGTATCCTCTAGAAAGCTTCCAACATATTCTTCTTAAGCGACATTTCACCAGCACCGCACATCGTGCATGCCGTATCGTCAGCGAATAGGATGTTTAGCCCAAGATCTTCCAGCGCCCTGTTGATGTTGTTAAAATAAATAAGAAAGAGTAGAGGTCCAAGTATGGACCCCTGAGGAACGCCGACTTGACCAGTGATATCCAGTAGTGAAGAGGTAGCATTTCCACCATCCACCAACTGACTGCGCCTGGTTGAATAAAATTCAATCAGAGAATGTGCAGGTCCGCGTATACGATAATTATTCTGTTTACGAAGCAAAATTGCATGACAAATAGTATCGAACGCTTTTTTTTATGTCTGTAAATATAGTAGTCGGAATTTCATTTTTATCCAAAGTGTCGTATATAAACTGTGTGAATGACAAAATTGGATGTTCAGTGCTACGACCTTTCCTAAACCCAAACTGAAGGCCATTAAAACAACACCTCTTATCAAGAAATTTCACTATGCGGTTGTAAAGACATCGTTCAATTACTTTTGCAAATGAAGATTGGATCGAGACTGGCCTGTAGTTTGTTGGATCTCTTATGTCATTACCCTTATGCAGGGCTAAAACACGTACAGACTTTAAGGAAGTTGGGAAACGTCCACTTGAAAAACATAAGTTAATAATATGAAATAAAAATTCTGTAACATCTGGCATTATCCGTTTTAATATATTTGTCGACGAGCCATTCATACCTTCCAACGACCCATTCTTCAGTTGGTATATAACTTGCAGTAGTTCCTCCGCTGACACCGGCATTAGGAAAAAAGAGCAATCCGATGGATGCGGCATGGAAGTAGAATATGCTGAATCGGGTAAACTTCGAGTTGATGCCTCAGGCGATGTTACGTGGCCAATATTTGCGAAGTGCCCCTTTAGGACACCAACAACATTTTGCTTTTCTTTAACAATGTTCTTGTCTTTTGGTGATAATATCTCTTCCGGGAGGTTTTTCAATCTTCTTTTTCCCAAGGCATTCATTAATAATCAACCAAGTCATTTTTGGGGACCCTTCAGTATTTTTAAATTCATGAAGATAGTACGACTGCTTCGCTTGTAGCAGTAGCTTTGTCAGACAATTTCTGTACTGCCGAAATTTGGCCTGATCTTCATGTGTAGGATCTGCCATGAATTTCCCGAAGAGGTTATTTTTGGCATAAATAAAAGACAGAACAGCAGCTGTAATACATGGTTTCTTTGGTTTAATATAACGCCTAGCTTGCCGGCTTAATAAAGGACATGCCTTATTAAGTACTATTTCGAATCGGTCGATGAAGTACTCAGTAGCTTCATTCACTTCGTCACATTCTAAGCAGGGACACCGGTCGACTTGGGACAGTCAACTTTTCAGTTTATCAATCGAAGCAGTGGCCAGTCTTCTTGTCCTCAAAGAAGAGGGTGGGGTCCGGTTTGAGGGTTGCATAGAATCATAGAATGGTCAGAAGTATCTTTAACTTATAACGTTAGAACCCAGTGTCTAAAAATTTGAAAATATTGTCAATTAACGCCGCTGATGACTCCGGGATTCTCGTCGAGATCCGGCATGTTGGAAGCAAACCCGCGGACATACGACTCGTTACGAAGTCGACGGCAACATTATTTAAAAGCATTGAATTCACGTCCCTATGTACATTACTAATGTCAATACTGAAGTTACCCAACATTATTAATCTACATTTTTTGGGGTCATCAGTTAGCTAAGTTCATCAAACTTTTCTACAAATTGTTTAGCAGCTGAACTCGACATGGGCGCCCATAAGGGAGGCAGGCTGAATGACGCTGCCTTATATTAAGGAAATATGGCAGGGATTAAGGAATTATAATAAGGCAGGCCTATATTAAGGATATAAGACGTAATTCTTTGTAATTGTTTTGTGTAAAATAAAATTTCCACAAAACAATTTTTTCAAAGAAAAGTAAAGAGCTCCATCAAGCCAAAAATGGGCAGAAAGAAAGTCAAATAATCTTCAAAGCGTAAAGCCACCACAAATTACTATCGAAAAGTAAATGAAACTGAAAACGAACTGAAGTTTGAATAGATAGCCGAGTCAAAGTCAAAACGAGCAAACAATTAATATTAGTAGGGCTGATAACCCCCCTAAAAACAACAAATGACCGTGGATTGTGAGTTTAATATACATATACTGATATTTATTCCTTAAAGTCATAATTTTTTTTATTTAAGTAAAAAAGTGAAAACATTTACAACGTATTTTGTTTTCAGTAAAGCACAAATTATGTTCTGGTCTTTAGAAGGCGTGGGGGTTATCAGCCCTACTAATGTTAATTTTTGCTCGTTTTGAGTTCGACTCGGCTATTTATTCTAAATTCTGTTCGTTTTGAGTTTCATTTATTAATTGATCGTTATTTGTGGTAGTTTTACGCTTGGAAGATTACTTGACTTTTTTCTGCTCATTTTTGGCTTAATGGAGCTCTTCACTTTTCTTTGAAAAACCTGTTTCGTGGAAAACTTTTTTTAAATTAATTTCTGTTGGTTTTTTATTGACATAGTTTTTTTCATAAAAAAATTAAATCTTTATATTGAACTGTAAGTAAGGAGCGACCCGGCTCAATAGTAACCGAAACTATAATAAAAGGAATTTTGATACCAATAGAAACATCAAAAGAATTAGATTTATATACTGATTTTAAATATATAAGTTTTATCAAGTTTACCTATCAAAAGTTCCGCGCCTGAGAAAATTTGCCTTATTTTCGAGAAAAGGGGGAAACGCCCCTAAAATTCATAGAACCTTAATCAAAATCACATCATCGGATTCAGGGTATCAGAGAACCTTACTGTAGATTTTTGAAGTTCCTATCTGCAAAAATGTGGAATTTTGTATTTTTTTGGCTGAAGAAAGATCACGGAAGCGTGTTTTTTTTTTTTTCAGGGGTGATTTTATCGACCCAGTTGTCCTAGAAGATAACAAGAGGGCACATTCGAATGGAAAAAATAAGTTCTAGTGTTCTTTTTTAACTGACCAAAAAATGGAGAGCAACTAGGCCCCCTCCCACGCTCATTTTTTCCCAAAGTCACCCAATCAAAATTTTCAGATATCCATTTTGTTCAGCATGGTCGAAAAAAATAATAACTTTGTCTTTGAGGATGATTTAATCCCCCATAGTCCTTGGGAGAAGGGCTGCAAGTTATGAAGTTTGCCCAATGTTTACATATAGTATTGGTTATTGGGAATTATACAGCCGTTTTCAGGGGGGATTTTTTCGGGTAGTGAGGGGGGGGGGTGGATAGAAGTATACATGGGAGTATTTTTCCATGAAGGAGGTTTTCACGGGGGAAGGGTCATTGCTGTGAAGGGGTGCCGGATTTCCCAGCATTATATAAAAAAACGATCAAAAATTAAATAAAAAAAAAAACAAGTTTTCAACTGAGACACTTTTCAACTGAAAACTTTTAAACATCAAGACTTAAAACCAACAAAAACTATTACGTGTATCTTTGGTTCCACCTCCTAGTCCATACCTTGCTCTTTATGCTAAAGTTTTTTTTAGTACTTTCATAAGAGCTATTTATTCTGATTAACGGCCTTTGTGATTAAGGGTCCATTCTTAAACAATTGGAAAAAATTCAAATTTTAGCATAAAGAGCGATGTATTGACTAGAGGGACGAACCCCCATAATATATTTAATAAAAATATACGAATATAGAAGTTCGTTACGTAAGTTAATTCGTAAGTTACATATGTTCATTACTAATAAAAACACTCGTAAATAAAATTAAACAACTTTCGAGAAAGCCATTTAGCCAAAAAAGTAAAATGAATATGCAAAATTCGTTTTAATTGTTCATGTACGGTGAGCAAAAATAAAAAACCCGCATTAATTTAAAAACGTTCAGAAATTAAATAAAAAAAAGTGTTCAACTGAAAGTAAGGACCGATATTGAAATTTAAAACGAACAGAAATTACTCCGTATATGAAAGGGGTTATCCCCTCATCAACGCCTCACTCTTTACGCTAAAGTTTGACTCTTTCTGACTCTTAATCCTGACACAAATAGCATTTTTAATTTGTTTTATATCTCCTCAAGTTGACCTGAAAAACCATCATTCCCAAAAGATTCTATCTATGCTCTTTAACAACCTGGATACACTTACACTCTGTTTACTTATTTAAATTGTAAGAGGAGAAGTAGTAATAGTAGTAGCCCCGAAAACTGGAACTGAATATCCCCAGTCGTTCTCAATATTTTAATGGAGTGTCTTATTGGCAACCGTAAACACAATGCCTTTTGATTTAGTTTTAAAGTAGCATTTATTTTAATAGCATAATGAGCCAATTGCATAATTGGGGGATGAGGTTGACATGCCCAATAAGACACAGACATAGTTGCAAAAGACATAGCTACTGGACCGTTCTAGTAGGCTGAACAAAATGGTTGTCTCAAATTTTGACTGGATGTGTTTGGGAAATAAATCACCTTGAGAGACGGGCTGATTGTCCTCCAATCTCTTTTTACTTTTAAAAAGGACACAAGAACTTTTAATTTTGTTTTGAATTAGCTTCTTTAAATGTTTCAATGACATTTTTAGCTATTATAGAGCGGTGCTGCCTTTTCAAAACCTGCTTGCATACAGTTTTTTCTTTTGATTGAAACTCCCCCTAAACACTTCCTAGAAGTTAGCGTCATTAGGTACAGTAACTTTTAGCGTCATTAGGTACAGAAACTGTAGCGAAAGTTTTAAGAGTATACACATAGTGCCTCCTGGCTAGTTCAAAATCCCCCACAACTTACTCTTAAGGTCTAACTTAATAATATAAGTTGTTCTTAAGATATTGCTCCGTCACCTTTTCCAAAGTCCACAGGCTCATAGTTTGTTTTGGTTTAGTTCAACGTCCGCCTAAATATCCCTTATATTTCATTACTGAAGGCATTGTTATATGCTCTTTGGACTATTGGTTACAAAATGGATGTCTCGCAATTTCAATTGAATGTGTTTGGGAAAAAGAGGATGTCCCTCCATCACGGTTGACTCTCCATCATGTTTCACTCTTAAAATGCAACTAGGACTATACATTTCCAATCAAATGAGCCTCCTCTAAAGTTCACAAGACCACTCCTTCTATAAAAACATTACATGCCCCCGAGACATAAGTTATAACCCTAATCCCCAGACTCTGGGGGGGGGGGGCAGTGTTAACCCCAAAGGTCTTGTTATATAATCTTTGGACTATTTTTGAACAAATGGCTATCTCAAAATTTCTATCGTATGCATTTTGGGGAAATATGACGTGGGGGGGGATATAGCTGCCTTCCGATACATTTGACTTTTAAAAGGGCACTTTAACTTCTGATTTCCATTCTAATGAGCCCCCTTAGAAGTTTATACAATCACACTTTCCATAAAAACCTTATATTCCCTCGGGGCATATCTTACAAACCTTGCCATGAGGGCTCTGGCTGGGGGTCTCATCCTCAAAGACATAATTTCTGGACTTTTAAACTACGTCAAACAAAATTGCTATCAACATTTTTATTGGAAGTTTTTGGGGAAATTATGGGCTTGGGGGGCTGGTTGTCCTCCAATCACTTTTGACTATTAAAGAGGGCAATAGCCCTTCTGATTTCCAACCGAATGAGCCCTTTTTAAAGTTTGTACGACAACAAATTATCATCTGAAAATTTCTATTGACTCCTAAAAATAGCACTAAAGCTTCTGATTACAATCCAATTAGTCCTCTCCGAAGTTTATACGAAAATGTCATCCTCAAAAACATAATTTCTGGACCTTTCAACTGCGCTGAACAAAATGTCTATCTCAAAATTTTGATTAGATGTGTTTGGAGAAATAATAGGAATAGGGGGGGGGGGCGGTTGGCCTCCAATTACTTTTGACTGTTAAAAAGGCCACTAGAATTTCTGATTACCAATCCAATGAGCCCCCTCCGAGGATTATTACAACCACCCTTTTTACAAAATCTTATATGCCCCCAGGGCATAACTTACAACCCTTGCCCTGCCAGTTGTGGAGGGGGGAGGTTGTCATGCTCAAAGTCATAATTCTTGGACCTTTAAACTACGCTGAGCAAAATGGTTATCTCAAAATTTTGTTTGGATGTATTTGGGGAAATAATTGGCGTGGGGATTGACACTGGTTCCCCTCCAATTACTTTTGACTATTAAAAGAGCACTAGCCCTCTCAATTTCCAATCGAATGAGCTCTTTTTGAAGTTTCTAAGACATTTCTTAGAAACAGCATTGGAAGTGCCAATTAGACCAAGTAAGCCCCCCCCCCCTAAAATTAAGCTTATGGGCACCCGTGGAACTCGACGGGATATATAGGGCGTAACATAACACTTTCAAAGGACTTAAATCTAGCTCAATAGCAAAAAATTCAAATGACTTTTCTTCACAAAGGTAATCATAATCTTTCTCTTACAGGTATACTACCATTTACAAAAAAAGCCAACCCTCCTCTCTGTCTACCTATTCTTTTTTTTAAAATAACGACTTGTACCCATTTATACGAGCTAGCTCAGAAGATTGAAAGTTTTTTTTTTCTTTTTTTTGTGTTTATTTGAGATTAAATATGAAATATCAAGCGAGAATTATGTTAAAAAAAAAAAAAAAAAAAAAAAAAAAAAAAAAAATAGGAGAAGGTATTGCCTAGAAATTGACAACATGTTTAAAGAAAAAAAAAGACCACTATACTTCCTTTTCTTGTTAAATAGCGTGCTTTCCATATTTTTTTCTTCTTTATTTTTTGTGTATTATCGTAAACCAAACACATTATTCCTTATTTCTTAAACCTTTTTAAAACTGAAATTAACTAAGAGTCCGAGTTAACTAATTCTCAGCAAAAAATTAGACAGGCAAGGAATTGTCATTATTGGAGAGATACATGACTCCACTATTTTTAAACCTTTAACGAGTAATATCTGTTCTCCTTGATGGTTATATATGGAGTGATGTCTAGAAAGCCTGGTTTGTATTTATAATTAATTAAAAAAACTTTTTCCACAAAATAAGTTTTTGAAAAAAAAGTAAAGTACTCCATTAAACCAAAAATGAACAAAAATAGAATCAATTAATAAACCAAGCATACAACTACCACAGATCAGTATCAATAAATAAATGAAACCCAAAACAAACAGAAACTAAAATAAGTCAAACTCAAAACGAGAAGAAATTAATCTGAGTAGGGTTCTAAACCCCATGCACTCAGTACTCATTCAGTCTCTGACCAGTTCACATCTTAAAATAAAAAGTACATTTCATGGATTAATTTTTTACTTGTGGATAAACCTAGGCACGGAGCCAATTGATTTTGCGTAAAAAGAAATTATTAAGCTAAAATCTGATTACACAAGTGACTTGCATGTGATTACGGCTTAAGGATTATTTATGATTGTGGCTTTGGATTAGTATTCAGCACTATTATCATCTGAATCGTGCATAGAAATACTTGGACTACTCGCAATTACTTGAAATTATTTGGAAATTACTGGATTAATTGGCCCACTCAAAGATAAGTAATTATTTATTTTCAGTGCTACGCTCATGTCGAAATTCAAGCCTTTTGACATTGTTCTCGCTAGTTTCAAAAGTTACCCCCCTTGGCCAGCAATTGTTTTGCAGTCAAAAAGTGGTGCTAAAGGATTATGGAGATATACAGTTTTTTGCAACGGCGATCATTCTGAGCACCAAGTGGCAGAGACTACTTTGAAATTATTTTTGGATGACCCTAATGCTCGCAAAAGAACGGAAAAAGATGTTAGTAAAGCATTTACCGAATTAGATTCGTTTCCGGACATTTATAAATCGTCTTCGCCTACTTATCTAGCATTAAACCCAGCGAGCGTTAATGAAGAAGAATCACTGGAACCTAGCCTAATCCTGCAAAAAATAGCTTTTACCCTGGATGAATTAAATCGGACACAAATGAATCTTACGGCCGAGATTTCCCGTCAAGTTAAGGCTAAACTATCAGACCCTGATACAGCAAATCAAGCAATTGATATTATAGTCAAAATAATTCATGATGCTATTTCCATTGATTACAACCCAAAATTCCAAGAAATAGAAAAATCACTCAAAGGACTATTTGCAATGATTAAAAGCTTGGAAAGTAGGATTTTGTCATTGGAATCGAAAGTAGATGATTTTGAACAAGAAAAGATGTTGGATTGCTTAGTGATGAATGGAGTAAGGCAGAGGCCTGGAAATGACCTAAAGAAAGAAGTATCGGTTATCATTAAAGACAAGATACTGGTCCCTGGTTTTGAAGTCAATAATATTGTAAATACTTATCAATTAAGTTTGAATGATTCTAATGATCAATCTAAAGTGTCTCCAGTGCTAATACGCTTCAGAAATGTGGATATGCTCGAGTTGTTTTCAAAGAAAAGACTAAACTAGCAAAGAGTGGAATATCAAACAGTTCGTGGTAACGAACTGTAAGTAAGGAGCGACCCGGCTCAATGGTAACCGAAACTCTAAAAAACGGGATTTTGATACCAATAGATACATCAAAAGAATCAGATTTTAATTCTGATTTCAAATATCTAAGTTTCATCAAGTTTAGTATTACCCATCCAAAGTTACTCGCCTGAAAAAATTTGGTTGATTTTCTAAAAAAGAAGGAAATACCACCTAAAAGATCTAGAACATTAATGAAAATCACACAATCATATTCATCTTATCAGAGAACCCTGGTGTAGAGGTTTCTAGCTCCTATGTACAAAAATGTGGAATTTTCCATTTTTTGCCAGAAGAAAGATCACGGGTGCGTGTTTATTTGTTTGTTTGTTTATTTGTTTGTTTGTTTGTTTTGTTGTTTTTTTTCCCAGGGGTGATCGTATTGACCCAGTGGTCCTAGAATATCGTGGGAGGGCTCATTGGAACTGAAATTAAAAGCTCTAGTGCCCTTTTTAAGTGACCAAACAAAATGGAGGGCAACTAGGCCCCCTCCCACGCTCATTTTTTTCCCAAAGTCACCCGATCAAAATTTTGAGATAGCCATTTTCTTCAGCATGGTCGAAAATATGATAAAAATGTCTTTTAGGATGACTTGATCCCCCAAAGTCCCCAGGGGGAGGCCTGAAAGTTATGAACTTCACTCAATGTTAACATATAGTATTGGTTGGGAAGTATACAGACTTGTTCAGTGGAGATTTGGGCGGGTCGGTGGGGGAAGGAGAGGGTCGGGGGCTATATGGAAGGATCTTTCCATGAAGGAAGTTTTCCTGGGGGAAGGGACATTGCTATGAAGGGGGCGCCGGATTTCCCAGCATTATTAAAGAAAAAGATCAGGAATTAAATAAAAAAAAATAAGTTTTTCAACTGATCAACTGATTGTGATTAAGAGGTCATTTTTAAAGAACTGGAAAAAAAATTCTAACTATAGTTTAAAGAGCAGGGTATTGACTAGGGGGCGAACCCCCTCATATACGTGTTAAAATTTTATGAATATAGAAGTTCGTTACGTAAGTTAATTCTTAGTTACGTATATTTATTACTAATAAAAACGTTCGTAAATAAAATTAAACAAGTTTTGAGAAATCCATTTAACCAAATATAATATGCAAATTTTGTTATAATTATTCATGTACGGTGAGCCAAAATCAAAAACTGCATTAATTTAAAAACGTTAAAAAATTAAATTAAAAAAAAACAAGTTTGTTTTAACTGAAAGTAAGGAGCGACATTAAAACTTAAAACGAACAGAAATTATTCCGTATATGAAGGGGGCTGTCCCTCCTCAACGCCTCGCTCTTTACGCTAAAGTTTGACTTTCTCACAACTCTATTTTTTTAAACAATAAAAAAACTTTAGCGTAAAGAGCGAGGCGTTGAGGAGGGGACAGCCCCCTTCATATACGGAATAATTTCTGTTCGTTTTAAGTTTTAACGTCGTTCCTTACTTTCAGTTAAAAAAACTTGTTTTTTTTATTTAATTTTTATCAGAATCGCTAACAAAAAAGCGTCGTGAAATTTTAAATGCGGCAAGAGATTACTTCGGTAAATTTAATGTATGGACTGACCGCGGGCAAATTTTGGCCAAACCACCTGGTCAATCAATGATATGAAAGATTCGATCATTCGCGGATTGTGCTTAGTTGTTTTGTTTTTTTTTTTTTTTTTTTTTTTTTTTTTTTTTTTTTTTGTGCATGTGTATTTTGTGATTTAATGCCATATCTAAAATCGATTGTCTTTTTTTACTGGCAAATTAGAAACGCCCCCAGTTGTAGGACGACTTTTTGAGCTCGAAAATAACCCGTTAGATGTTTTAAGTATTATCAATAATTCTATCGGGCATGTCAACAGTGATTTGACCCCAGTGAACCACGCAGTAATTAGTAAATATGTTTCTAGTCTAAGGGAGGCTGTCAAGCGGGATGGATATTTTTCAGTGTTCCAGTTGAATATTCAGGGTCTTTGTTCTTCAATTGGCCATCTAAAACAGATTGTTTCTGATAGGCTACCTGACGTTGTTGGTTTATGCGAGACTTTTTTAGATTCTAAAAATGATATGCTTTTGGATTTGCAAGGTTATAAAATGTAACGACTGAATCGACAAAAGATGGCCAAGGGTGGTCTTGCTTTGTATATTTCTAATAATCTCCCATATTCTCTTAGAATGGATTTATCCAGAAATATTGAAGGTGTCTTTGAGTCACTTTTCATAGATATTAAATGTGGAGGTAAGGATTTAATTGTTGGTATTATTTTTCGATCTCCTAGTGGCTCTATTCGACGGTTTTTACACTCGCTAAATGATCTACTGGATACCATCTTAAAACAGATGAGTGAATTAATTATTATAGGAGATTTTAATATAAACTTGATGGATATAAAGTCTTCTGTATCTTTATATTTTCTGTCGTCCATGCTTGCCGCAGGTACTTTACCTTCAATATGTATCCCATCTCGCATAACAGAGAGTACGTCATCTCTGATTGACAATATTTTCTGTACGGCCACCTTGATCCAAAATTATGTTTTAGTGAGCGACATTTCCGATCATTTCCCTGTTTACTCTAGATACTGTTTTGATAAACTGACTATTGAGAGGACTTGTGAGTCTGGTAAGAGGCCTTTTAGGTTTGGTGAAGTGGAATTGATGCTTCTTAGGTCAAGATTGGTAGACATTTCTTGGGGAGGTTTTAAGAGTGATTCTGGTTTTTGTAATTTATTTGATACTTTTTATGAGTCTATTAAAGAAGCTGTTCTTGATATTTGTTCTGTTTCACTTTCTAATCGTAAGTCTAAGAATGCTTTTCCTCTAAATCATTGGATGACCCCTGGTCTCCTTAGGAGTTGTAGGAGAAAAAATAATCTCTGGAGGGTCTTTAAGTCTGCTAGCCCTTCAATGAAAGCTATTTGCTTTCAGCGATTTAAAATTTATAGGAATATTTATAATTCTGTGTGTCGAAAGGCCTAGTCCCAGTATTATTTTAATTGTTTTTCAGATTGTGGTAAAGACATACGAAAAACATGGCAGGTTATAAATTCTGTACTTAGGCCCTCTTTTCAGTCTCCATCAGCCTCTTCTTTTTTGGATCTCGATGGCAAAATGCTCGAAGATGAACTGAATGTTCAAGATGCATTTACTTCATATTTTGGGAATATTGTTAAAAGGACCGCTTCGGTTGTTGGTTCTTCTCCTTCAGGATCTAACTTCAGGTCTTATCTTGGGCCACCTTGTATGACGTCAATTTTTTTGGAAATAGCGACGGAGAAAGAAATAGCTAAAATTGCTATGGGATTGAAAAATTGTTCGTCGTCTGGCCCTGATAATATTCCTACTAAAGTAATTAAGTTCATACTTCCTTCCATTATTTATCCCTTAACAAAACTTATTAACCTCTCCTTTCAGCATGGTATTTTCCCGAGTAGTCACAAGCGTGCTCGAGTCATCATATTATATAGGGGGGGACACGAAAGGAGCCAGCCAACTGTCGGCCAATTTCTGTGTTGTCTGTGTTGAGCAAAATATTTGAGAAGGCGATGCTTTCTCGTCTTAATAATTTTCTTACTTCTAAAGATTTTTTTCACAATTTTCAATTTGGTTTTCGAGCAAATCATTCGACTGAGCATGCTTGTGTAGTTTTACTGAATTATCTTCACTCTGCCATAGATTCCCATTTGATTCCTGCTGCTTTGTTTCTAGATGTTCGTAAAGCCTTTGATTCTTTAGCCCACAGTGTTCTTCTATTTAAATTTTCTCATTTTGGCATAAGAGGTAGTGCTTTTTATTGGTTCAAGTCTTTCATGTCTGGTAGAATAATTTCTGTTGATCCACTTTTTCGCTCACCATCAAGTGTTGGCCAGGGGGTCCCTCAAGGGTCAGTTTTAGGGCCAGTACAGTTTTTAATTTATGTAAATAACCTAATTTTTGCAGTTAGAAATAAAAATCCTCTTTATTGCTGTCGTCTATGTCGTCCAACATTCTCCCTTACCCATAACTATAGTTTGTATACCTCAGATTCTCTTGTTACTTTTGCCGATGATACCACCCTTATTACTTCTGGGAGAACAGAGGATGAGGTTCGTACAAAGTTAGTGGACCTCTTTGAGAGAGATTAATTTAGGTTTGATGCTAACTCTCTTGCCTTAAATGTTTCTAAAACTATTTTATTTAGTCTTCTCTCGTATATTCCAGGTTTTTCCTCAATTATGTGAAATTCATATATCCAAAGGCTTTATTAGTAGAACAAAGGATGGCCATGTCTGTTTCCTAGGTATCCCCCTAGATTAAAATTTAAAACAGTTCGTGGTAACGAACTGTAAGTAAGGAGCGACCCGGCTCAATGGTAACCGAAACTCTAGAAAACGGGTTTTTGATACCAATAGATATATCAAAAGAATCAGATTTCAATGTTGATTTCAAATATATAACTTTCATCAAGTTTAGTACTACCCATCAAAAGTTACGCGCCTGAGAAAATTTGGCTGATTTTCAAAAAAGGGGGAAAGACCCCCTAAAAGTTATAGAACCTTAATGAAAATCACACCATCATATTCAGCGTATCAGAGAACCCTACTGTACAGGTTTCAAGCTCCTATCTACAAAAATGTGGAATTTTACATTTTTTGCCAGAAGAAAGATCACGGATGCGTGTTTATTTGTTTGTTTGTTTGTTTGTTTGTGTGTTTGTTTGTTTTTTGTTTTTTTTTCCCAGGGGTTATAATATAAAACCAGTGGTCCTATAATGTAGTGGGAGTACTTATTGGGACTGGAAAAAAAAGTTCCTGTTCCATTTTTAATTTACCAAAAAAAATGGAGAGTAACTAGGCCCCCTATCACTCTTATTTTTTTCCTAAAGTCACCAGATCAAAATTTTAAGATAGCCATTCTGTTCAGCATGATCGAAAATATGATAAATATCTCTTTTAGGATGACATAATCCCCCGAAGTTCCCAGAGGGAGGGCTAAAAGTTATGAATTTCACCCAATGTTAACATATAGCCTAGTATTGTTTTTTGGTAATTATACAGACGTTTTCTGGTGGTTTTTTTTCTCGTTGGGGGTGGGATGGGTGGGTCGGTGGTTATGTTGGAGGATCTGTTCATGAAGGAAGTTTTCATGGGGGAAGGGAAATTGCCATGAAGGGGGCGCCGGACTTGCCAGCATTATTTATTGGATATTGGGAAGTATACAACCATTTTCAGGAAGGATTTTTTCTGGAGGGGGGGCTGGAGGAGGGGGTTACTCTGGAGAATATTTCCGTGGAGGATGTTTCTTTGGGGTAAGGGACATTTCTATGAAGGGGGCGCCGGATTTCCAAGCATTATTTAAGAAACGATCAGAAATTAAATAAAAAAAACAAGTTTTTTCAACTGAAATGTAAGAAGGAATATTAGAACTTAAAACGAACAGAAATTATAACGTATGTGAGGGGGTTCTCCCCCAAGTCAGTACCTCGCTCTTTACACTACAGTTTTTTTTTAGTGCTTTCAAAAGAGCTATCTATTCTAATTAAACGGCCTTTGTGATTCAGGGGTTTCTGAATCAAATTTTTTTTTAACTTTTAACGTAAAGAGCGTGGTATTGACTAAGGGGAGAACCCCTTCATATAAGTAATAACATATACGTAATAAAAAAAACAATAAAAAAACAAGCTATACGGCTCAATAGTAATCGAAACTTTTAAAAACGAAATTTTGATGTCAATAAATGTATCAAAAGAATGTGTTTATAATGCTGATCCTAAATATATAAATTTTATTAAGTTTAGTATTACTCATCAAAGGCTACGAACCTGAGAAAATTTACCTTATTTTATAAAGAGGGGGGAATTATCCCCTAAAAGTGAAAAATTTTTAATGAAAATCACACCGTCAGATTCAGCGTATCAGAAAACCCTAATACATAGGTTTCAAGCTCGTATCTGCAAAAATCTGCAACGTTGTATTTTTTGCCAGAAGAAAAATATACGAATATAGAAGTTAGTTACGTAAGTTAATTTGTAAAGACATCCATTTAGCAAAAGAAAAGTAAAATTTTTATACAAATAAAAGCTGCATTAACTAAAAAACGATCAGAAATTAAATAAAAAAACAAGTTTTTTAAACTGAAAGTAAGGAGCGACATAAAAAATTAAAAATAAATTAATTTTGTCCTTTTTTTAAAGAGGCGGTTCAATCCACAACGCATCGATATGAACGATGTTTGCATTATATTTAAAAAATAATAATTTTATAAAAAAAAAAAATAAAAAATATTACCTATCGAGGCGTGTAGGAGCGGAACGCTCATGAACTGAAAGTCCTACTTTATTGTATTTTTTTTTTTTAATGTCGCTCCTTACTTTCAGTTTAAAAAACTTGTTTTTTTTTATTTAATATCTTTTAAACACCATATTGATTTGATTAAAATGAAGGTATGCAGAAACCTCGGTATTCTAAGAAAACTAAAACATATCTTTCCAGGGCCAATTCTAAGAATCCTATTTCATAGCTTAATTCATTCTTATGTTTCCTATTGTTCAGTCATATGGATGTCTACTTTCCCTTCTTTTCTCAAACCGCTTTCGAATACTTATGATAAAGCTATAAATCTTATCCAGGATGTAAATCGTTTGGCATCTAAACCGTTACTTGATATTAAAAAACTTTATATTCTTTCCTGTGCGTCTTTCGCTTTTCTTCAGCTCCATGGCGATATTCCTAGGGCCCTTAGATTTACGTCTTCATTTATATCTGATCGGTCAAATTATCAACTCCGTAGTTCTCTAAATATCCAAATTCCCCATACACCAACAATAAGATCTGATTTTAATCCTCTTGTTGCGTGTCATTTGACATGGAACACCCGTTCCGATTCGGCTCGAGAATGCCACTCGTTTGGCACCTTCAAAAGACTAGTAAAAAAATATTTGTTTTCATCTGATTAATTTTCTTTCATTTTGCCTGCTGCAAATAGTTTTTTTATTTTAATTCTTTTTTTTTTTCTTTTTTTTTATATAGATGCTGTGATTAACTGTAGTTTGATAAATCTTATTTAGTGAACTCTCCTTTTTTTTTATAGATTTTGTGATTCACTTTAGTTTTATAAAGCTTATTTAGTGAACTCTCCTTTTTTTTTTTTTTTGTTTTATTAAGAAAATTATTAAAATTTTAAAATTTAAAATTCTTATGTTTTTATGTTTAAATATTAATTTTATTTTTATATTGTTTAAATATTAAGCGTTTAAATTTTTAATGTTTATTTGATCTTTTCATAATCCCCTTCCTACAGGCCATGGAGCCTTTGTGGGGATTTGTAGATTGTTATGTAATTATTTTACTGGTATATGGAAAATAAATCTATCTATCTATCTATCTATCTATCTATCTATCTATCTATCTATCTATGCGTTCTAAAAGCTAGAATATAATTTGTATTTTACTGAAAAAAAATTCAAATTAATTTACTGAAAAAAATTGTGAATGGTCAGTTTCATGAACAAAATAGAATCAAATAATCTACCAAGCATACAACTACCACAAATTAGTATCAATAAATAAATGAAACCCAAAGCAAACAGAAATTAAAATAATTCAAACTCAAAACCAGGAGAAATTAATCTGAGTAGGGTTCTAAACCCCATGCGTTCTAAAAGCTAGAATATAATTTTTATTTTACTGAAAAAAAATTCAAATTAATTTACTGAAAAAACTGTGTATGGTCAGTTTAATGAACAAAATAGAATCAAATAATCGACCAAGGATACAACTATCACAAATCAGTATCAATAAATAAATGAAACCCAAAACAAACAGAAACTAAAAAATGTCAAACTCAAAACGAGCAGAAAATAATCTGAGTAGGGTTCTAAACCCTATGCTTTCTAAAAGCCAGAATATAATTTGTACTTTATTCAAAATTTCTCTTTTAAATGTTTTCACTTTTATAACCTTAGGAAATAAAAAATTAATTAAGAGTTTATGGAATAAATATTAGCATATATACATTAAACTGACAATGCATATTTTTTTCAGTTCTTTACTGAAAACTTTTGATTCTAAGAGGTCAAAATCTTATTCCATGGCCAAAATAATTTATTCGTAATTAATTCTATTTCTAAAAATAACCTTGAAAGCAGGGGTGTTGTTTCAGGTGGGCAATGATTTGGAGAAAAACGATTCTATAGCCCATGCTCTTGACTTTTCGGATGGAAATCCCTCTCCACCCCCCAATAAAGTGTTGGAGCTACATCCCTGCTTGAGAGCTCCGACTTCTTTGTAATTCCCAGTAATTTTAACATGACTGCTAATAAGGTAATTTTTAACATGAGAAGAATTATTATTGTAAGTTAGTTATCTTTCGAGTCTAAATTATTATTACCCGCCCACCAATGTATGGATTTATAATTAGTCAAGAAAATGTGTCAAAAACGGTATTAATTTTTTCTTTTTAATTTTTCAATTGTGTTTTTATTCCCCATTCATAGAATTTGTATTCAAAATTTTCAAGGGAAATGCACCATTTTCGTCTAAATTACTACGGTACAAAAAATAAGCAAAGCTAGTTCATTAGATTCGGCGCGTTTTTTGTCTATAAGAGCTTAGACATTAATAATTTGATGAGTCCAAAGACAATCTATTCTTCAGAAATACTTTAATTGCTTAGGCTATTATATATAGTTTTAGGTGTTTTCTCTTGGAAATTCTGCAAGCTCATTAAGAATACTTCCTGAGGAAAATTAACCCCTCCCCCCAGTCATAGTTAAAAATAATTTTTTTAATTTAATTCCGATTTTTTTTTAAATTCATGCGAAAGCTTAACCAACACATAATGTAACCAAGACGTAATCTGAATAGGGTTAAAAAACACTATGCTTTCTAAAAGCTAGAATATAATTTGTACTTTACTGAAAAAAATTCAAATGAATTTACTGAAAAAAATCTGCATGGTCAGTTTAATATACATATGCTGATATTTATTCCTTAAAATCTTAATTAATTTTTATTTCTTAAAGTTATAAAAGTGAAAACATTTAAAAGAATTTTTTTTTAAAGAATTGCTATATAAGAATTAAAAAGAAAAAGAATACACTTTTTTGGCCATAGAATAAGATTTTGAGCTCTTAGTGTCAAAAGTTTTCAGTAAAGAACTAAATTATATTCTGGCATATTAATAACATTTATAATATAATATTTATAATAACATTTATAACATATTAATAATTAATAACAAATTATATTCTGGCTTTTCGAAAGCATAACGTTTAGAACCCTACTCATATTAATTTCTGCTCTTTTTGAATTTGACTCTTAAATATTTTAATTTCTGTTTGTTTTGGGTTTCATTTATTTATTGATACTGATTTTTGTGGTATTTGAATGCTTGGTATATTATTTGATTCTATTTTGTTCACTAAACTGACCATACACATTTTTTTCAGTAAATTCATTTGAATCCTTTTCAGTAAACACAAATTATATTCTAGCTTTTAGAACGCATGGGGTTTAGAACCCTACTCATATTAATTTCTGCTCTTTTTGAGTTTGACTTATTTTAATTTCTCTTTGTTTTGGGTTTCATTTATTTATTGATACTGAATTGTGGTAGTTGTATGCTTGGTAGATTTTTTTATTCTATTTTTTTTCATTTTTGGTTTAATGGAGTTCTTTACTTTTTTTGAAAAACGTATTTTGTGGAAAAAGTTTTTTTAATTAATTTCTGTTCGTTTTATATTGACATAGTCTTTTTCAGGGAGAAAGACAAAGCCTCTTCTAAACTTAAACAACCATCTCTTCCATAAAAACCTTAAATACCCCCTGTTCATAACTTACAATCCTTGCCCCTTATCTGTGGGGTTGGTTTCAACCCCAAAAGCCAGATTATATGATAATTAGACTATTTTTAATAGAAAGGCTATCGCAAAATTTCTATTATATGCATTTTCTATAAATATGACGATATTTATTCCTTAAAATCTTAATTAATTTTTGACTTCTTAGAGTTATAAAAGTGAAAACATTTAAAAGAATTTTTATCATACAGCCCTTATAACCTTACATAATTAAACTTAAAACCCTTGCCCTGAGGGCTGGGGGGTTGTCATCCTGAAAAACATGTCTAAAAATTTTCACTGGATGTATTTGGGGGAATGGTGCACGTGAGAGGGGGATTAGTTACCCTCCAATCACTTTCAACTATTAAAAAGGGCACTAGCCCTCTCAATTCCCAATTGAATGAGCCCCTTTTGAAGTTTTTACGACAACGCTATCTGTAAAAACCTTGTATGCCCCCAGGGCATAACTTACAACTTTTGTCCTGGGGACTCTGGGGGTTTGTCATCCTTAAATACATCATTTCCAGAACTTTCAACTACGTTGAAGAAAATGGCTACCTCGAAACTTTGATTGAATGTGTTTGGGGAAATGGTGTGGGTGATAGGGGGGTTAATTACTCTCCACTCACTTTCGACTACTAAAAAAGGCAATTTAAATTTCCAAACAAATGAGCCCTTTTTGAAATTTTTACAACAACTTTTTATATAAACCTTATATGCCCCCAGGGCATAACTTAAAACCCTTGTACTGAGGGTTTTTATGGGTTATCATCCTAAAAGACCTAGTTTCCAGAACTTTCGACTACGTTGAACAAAATGGATATCTCAAAATTCCGATTGGATGAGTTTGGGGAAATGGAGGGCGTGAGAGGGGCGTTAGTTGCCTTCAATCATTTTCGACTATTAAAAAGGCACTAGCCCTTTCAATTTTTAATTGAATGAGCCCTTTTTATGTTTTTACAACATCGCTTTCTATAAGAACCTTACATGCTCCCAGTGCATAACTTAAAAAAATAAATTCAAAAACTTTCAACTACGCTGAATAAAATGGCTATCTCAAAATTTTGATTCGATGTGTTTGGGGAAAAGGTGGGCGTAAGAGGGGGGTTAGTTGCCCTCAAATCATTTTCGACTATTAAAAAGGGCACTAGTTCTTTGAATTTCCAATCGAACGAGCCCTTTATCAAGTTTCTACGACAAAGATCTCAATATAAACCTTATATGCCCCCAGGGCATAACTTATAACCCTTGCCCTGAAGAATGTGGGGGGAGTAGCTCAAATGTATAAATTCCTGAACTTTAAACTGCGTGGAAAAAAATGGCTATTTCAAAATTTGGATTGGACATGTTTGGGGAAATGGTGGGCGTGGAAGGGGTGTTAGTTGCCTTCCAATTACTTTCGACTATTAACAAGGGCACTAGCCATTTCAACTTCCAATCGAATGAGCCCTTTTTGAAGTTTTTACGACAACGCGTTCTATAAAAACCTTATATGCCCCCAGGGCATAACTTACAACCCTTGCCCTGAGGGCTGTGGGCGATTGTCCTCCTCAAAAACATAATTTCTATCTGGAAAGCAACAACGCTAAACAAAATGGCTATCTAAAATTTTTTATTGGATTTGTTTGGGGAAAAGGTGGGCGAGAGAGGGGGGTTAGTTGCCCTCAAATCACTTTCGACTATTAAAAAGGGGACTAGACCTTTGAATTTCGAATCGAATGAGCCCTTTTTCAAATTTCTACGACAAAGATTTCAATAAAAACTTATATACCCCCAGGGAATAACTTATAACCCTTGCCCTGAAGACTGTGGGGGGAGTGTCCTGCGCAACGGTGTAATTTTCTGCACTTTAAACTGCGTGGAACCAAAGGGCTATCTCAAAATTTTGATTGGATGTGTTTGGGGAAATGGTAGGCTTGGAAGGGGTGGGGTGTTAGTTGCCTTCCAATTACTTTCGATTATTAAAAAGGGCACTAGCCATTTCCATTTCTAATCAAATGAGCCCTTTTTGAAGTTTCTACGACGACGCGTTCTTTAATAACCTTATATGCCCCCAGGGCATTACTTACAACCCTTGCCCTGAGGGTTGTGAGGGGGTTGTCATCCTCAAAGACTAATTTACAGAACTTAAAACTACGTCGAATAAAATGGCTATCTCAAAATTTTGATTGGATGTTTTTTGGGGAAAGGTGGGCGCGAGAGAGGGCTTGGTTGCCCTCCAATCACTTTCGACTATTAAAAAGGGCAATGGCCCATAGAATTTCCAATCGAATGAGCCTTTTTTGAAGTTTCTACTACAACGCCTTCTATGAAAACCTTATATGCCCTCAGGGCATAACTTACAACCCTTGCTATGAAGGCTGTGGGGAGTGTTCTCCTCAAAAACATAATTTCTATCTGGAAATCAACTACGCTGAAGAAAATGGCTATTTTAAAATTTGATTGGATGTGTTTTGGGAAATGGTGGGTGTGGCAGGGCCCTTTTCGAAGTTTCTACGACAACTTCTTCGATACGGAGTACTCTGCTCTAAAGTAAAAAAATAATACATTGTGCCAACATCGTTCTTATATGCCCTTAGGGCAAAACTTAAAACCCTTGCCCCGAGGGTTGTGGGGGTGTGTCCTCCTCAAAAACATATTTTCTATCTGGAAATCAACTACGCTGAACAAAATGGTTCTCTCAAACTTTTGATTGGTTTTTGGTGGGGTACTGAGGGGCGTGGGGGGGGGCAGTTGCCGTCCAATCACTTTCAACTATTAAAAAGGGAACTTGCCCTTTAAATTTCCAATCAAACGAGCCTTTTTTGAAGTTTCTACGACAACGCTTTCTATAAAAACCTTATTTGCCTCCAGGGCATAACTTACAACCCTTGCCATGAAGGCTGTGGGGGAGTGTCCTCCTCAAAAACATAATTTCAATCTGAAAATCAACTGCGCTGAACAAAATGGCTGTCTCAAAATTTTGATTGGATGTGTTTCCGGAATAGTGTGGTTTTGTTCGAAATAGTCCGAAGGTCAATAACCATGCCTCCATGTTTGCAACCTTCCATCCAGTCCTCCATGGTGAGGCCTTTGAGCTATGCAAGATGCATATTGTAAATGTATGAGGTTTATATAGAAAAGGTGGTCGAATAAACTTTGGAGGGGGCTCATTCAATTGAAAATCTAAAGTTCCAGTGACCTTCCTGCTTTTCAACCGGTTGCTACCGAAGGAGTTGTTACCTACTACAATGTCGTAAAAAGATTCTCATTCTAGTTCAACGGCCCTTGTGTTTCAGCAGTAGTTTTTATAGAATTTTGACAGAAAGTCCACTTTTAGCACAAAAAGTAAGGTTTTGAGGAGGGGAAATCCCCCTCATATACAGAATAATTTCTGTTTTGTTTAAGTTTAATGCAACGCCTTATTTTAAATTGAAAAATGTTGTTTTTTAAATTTATTTTCTGATGTTTTTTCAAATCATGGCCAGGCTTAACCACGCTATGATGTGTGCTACCAGCCTAATAAACAAACGATTTATTGCTATTAAATTGTATGTACCACTAATTGCATAAATTGGATGGTAGCTTCCCGCATTGGAGCGTAAATAAATTTTGGACAAGACTTGATTATTTAGTCAAGATTTTCGATGAACTGTAATTTTGTTGAATAAGTTCTTAATACAAAAGCTTTAAACCTCTACAGTGGGTTCTCTGATTGTTTTGTAGTTAGGGAGGGAGGGAGATGCCTCAAAGGATACATTTTAATGCCTAAACATCCCAACTCTCCACTGAGAGCTCAAATAAATACAGGATTAGTTCTAAGGGAGAGACAAGGCTATATTGGAGGTAGATATATAACCCCAGGACTTTATTCGGGACTTTTATTTCGGAGGTATTTTCTTTTCAGGGAGAGGGTGTTACAAAAAAAAAAAAATTAAAAACGCATAAAAAGATGTGTTTTTATGCATTTTTATTACGTTTTTTACAAGTCGGAGAAACATATCCACCAATCTTTGAGCCTTTAGGTAAATACAGAATTAGTTCTAAGGAAGAAGTGGGGGGGGGTTGGAAGGTACAAATCGGTATTTGATCCCTCTTGATTCCTGGGAATGCTTCTTGTCTACGCTGTTATTATGAAAGTAAAGAGTAACATTAAACCCCAAAATGAGCAAAAATCATTTCGGTTAGGAGGGGGCCTGCCCCTTCCTCATCCCCACCCAATCCTCATGGTCGTAGAAACTTCGGAGGATGCTCATTCGATCAGAAATTGAGAGTTTTAGTCCTTTTTTTTATAAGTCAAAAGTAATTTGAGACCAACTAGCTCCTGTCCTAAAACTGTTTTTGATATCTGGTCCTTTTGTTATCTGTTAAGAAACCTGATAGACATTTTGAGGTACATATTTCTTACTTTCTCTTTGGCTGCTCAATTTTACGTGTGTGGGAATTGTCCATCGAATTATTGGGGGAATTTTCTACTTGGGAAATTTTCCAGGAGTATTTTTGGGGGGTATTTTCCGTGGGAGACAATTTTCGGGGGGGATTTTCGGAGGGGGGTTCTGCCTGTGGGATGTTTTCTGGGGAGTATTTTCTTGGGGGGAGTATTTTCTCGGTGTGGGGGGGGGGGGTATTTTCCGCGGGGGTAAACACCTAAACCAGCAGCTGAAAAGCTAAATTTTCCATGGTCTATATATACGACTGATTTGACATCCAGCCACACAGTGTAATTTTCAAAGCTGATTTTAAAAGTAATCTAAACAATAGTTATTTACTTTTCTTTTCCGACTCTTGTTTCCAATTACTCCATGAATGTCCTAAGTCTTTTGTATGACGTGGAATAAATAAATTATTGCTATTACTAATTTCAACCCAATTTCGTTAGTAGCTTATTTTTGCTCTCAGTGTACTTTTATTTTGAAGGGTCCCAATACTGTACAAATATTTTGCCTGCATATTTTGTATCTATCCTTCTCTCTTTCTCACTGTTTCCTGTTTTGATTCACCCAATTAGAGCAACCCATCTCATAATTGTTACTTTGTGTTCGTATCTTATCACCACTGACTTTAAAGCTATGCCACGAAGCAAAATATTAAAAACAAAAATAAACTCTTATTAAAAATATATTTAAAAATATCAAAATATACTCTTTTAACTGACTTTGACTGTCCATGTCAAAGTCAACCAATGTTGACTGTCCATGACATGTAAAAGATGTGACATAATGACATTATGTCATTAGAAAAGATGTGACTTAACTCATCAACAGAATCAAAAGAAGTCAAAAGAAGATTTCTGTGTTTTTCTTTGCTTTGCTCCTTAAGACTAAGTCCATCAAAATGATCCATATAAATGAGCATAGGCCGCAACCTTGCTTAAATCCTGATTTAAATACAACGCCAGCTAATAACCTTCCTTCCTACCTTAACTGCAGCAATCATATCCTCGTATATAGCACTAATTACTTTAATATGTTTTCCTGGTGTAGCACACAAGGATAGGACCTTCGCTAAAGCTCTTCTATCAACTGAATTAAACACTTGCTCATAATCTATAAAACAGAGGAATAAAGGGTTTTGATGACTCAGGCTTGCAGCTGATAGTGTTCCTGTAACAAAATTTTACCATCTTCTCGATAAACCAGCAAGCGGGGTTACCCAAAGCAAGACCTGTCCTCATCTAATTACGTAATGAACTTGAGATTCCAATCGCTTTAAAATCTGTTTCGAAGCTTAAAAGATCCGGGATACGTATTACAACAGACCTACCACCAATGCTAAACAACCTTCGCAGCAGTCTCCTAATCAAATGGAAAGAATTACGTGAAAGAGGTGATGTGTTAATGACCCGTGTTAAACAAAGGGGTGCAAAAATCTGGCTAGAGATAAAAAAGACGCTAATCACAACTGGGAGAAATATGAATAGTGTTTTAATATTCTTCTTCAATTAAGTAGTGCGTTGTCTATATAACTGTTTATATTAGTGATATCAGAATAAGGTACAGTGTAAGATGATCCGTCTATCAAGAGGAATGTCGCGAGCGTTTTTTCATCTAGTATTTTTTATTTTATTTTTTTAGGCCTAAGCTTACTATTCTCAAGGTTTCTTTTTTGTTCATGCTGTATATATTTCCTATGTTGCAACTGAATTGGTCCAAGAAAACCACAATGTATGTATCTTTGACATGTATGTATCTTTGACAAGAAAACCAATGGAAATTGCATCTTCTCTCCTTAATTAATATATTTTGGGGCTCCGCTATTGCTGTCCTTGCTATTGGTTCTACATATAAACAATGAGTTTACCCATAAAAAAATTGTCACTCAAAAAGTTTTTGGGATTTTACTTGCTTAAAATCAAATAGTTCGTGGTAACGAACTGTGAGCAAAAAACGACGCGATTCAATAGTAACTGAAACTAAAAAACAGAATTTTGATAACAATAGAATCTTAATAACAATTATGGTTATTTCAAGTGTATAATATTCATTAAGTTTAGTTTTTACCCATCAAAGGCTAAGAGCGTGGGGAAATTTACCAGATTTCGAAAAAGGGAGAAATATCCCCTAAAAGTCAAAGAAATCTTAATGAAAATCATACCACCAGACTTAGCGTATCAGAGAACTCTACTGCGCAGACTCCAAACTCCTGTTTCTAAAAATTTTGAATTTTATATTTTTTGCTAGAAGAAATAACACGGATGCGTGTTTATTTTTTTCCAGAGATGATTGTATCCAACCAATGGTCGTAGAGTAACACAAGAGGGCTAATTCAACGAAAATTAGGAGTTCTATTGCCCTTTTAGTGACCAGAAAATTCGAGGGGGGCTAGCCCCTCTCCCACGCCTTTTGATCAAATTGTTTAATCAAAAAGCCGTCTAATCAGATTGTAGATGTAGCCATTTTGTTCACTATAGTTGAAACGTAAAAGATTATGTCATTAGAGATGAGATGATCCTCCAGAACCATTGGAGGAAGGGCCGCAAGTTATGAAATATGCCCATTGTTTAGACACAGTATTTGTTATAGGGAAGTATAACGACATTTCTCATGGGGAGGGGGAGATTTTCTGGGGATGGATTCTCTTCGGGGAGAATTTTCCATTTGGATGGAAGTGAAATTTCCAAAGGTAATTTTAAACCGGGAAAATTGGCCAGAATTCGTATATGAAATTCGTTTTATTTGTCTATTTTCTCGTCGGCGACTCCATTTCACACGTAGAGATGTTTGGGGGCATTGTCCGGGGAAATTTTAAGCGGAGTTGGAATTCTCTGGGGAATTTTTACATGGGGGGTTCTTACATGGGGAAGATTTCCCAAAGGAGAAATTATCATCAGGAGAACTTCTCCATGGGCAAATTTTCTGAGGGAGAAACTTTCCATTGGGGGGAGGGGGAAATTTCCTGAAAATATTTTCCACACCGGGGGGATTCCTCCGTGACCTTAAAAAGGATCAATAATAAATAAAAACAAGTCGTTCTCCAAATTAAAGTATGCTATGGAGTATTTTTCAAGCAAGAAATTTTCTGGCGGAATCCGCGGGGAGGATGGAATTGTCGGTGGGTGCTTTCCCGGCGGAAGAATTTTACGTGAGAGGAACTTTCTATGCAAGAATTTGTTTGGAAGAAATTTTCCACGAAGGGTGTCGCATCTCCTGGGATTATATGAAAAACGATCAGAAATTGAATTAAAAAAAACAAGTTTTTTACTGAAAGCAAGGAGCAACATTAAAAATTTAAACAAAGAGAAGTTATTCCGTGTATGAAGGGGCTGTTGCCTCTTCAATTCCCTACTCTTTGCGCTAAACTTCGAATTTTTGTCTCGATTCTTTCAGAACGATTCCTGAAATACAAGGACTGTGTAATTAGAGTAAGAACCTTAAAAATTACATTACATTAAAACATTAATTACATATTATTATTCTAATTAAAAGTTCTTAAAACTTTAGCGTAAAGAGCAACTATCGAGGGGCAGGCAGTAGCCTTACATACGGAATAATTTCTATTCGTTTTAAGTTTTATTGTTTCTCCTTACTTTCAGTATAAAAATACTTGTTTTTTTATTTAATTTCGTACAAAAGGACGAATATGGTTTTGCCTTCTTCTTACCGGCTCAGAACCTGATGTATTAATAATGGGTAAACAGAGCAACGAGTTAAAAAAGAAGTTGAGTTGTTTATCTTCTCTATAAGGGAAATGTGATTGTGATTTGTGAAAACCCATCACAAAAATTAATTAGGAAACAAAATAAATAAAAAATAAAATAGACGGCTTTGAAATTAAAGCCCTCTTTTTAACACAACAGAATAGTTAGTAATAATTATTTCCTCTTTGTTCAAATCATGTTAAAATCGAATCATTAAAGAATAAAATTTTAATAAAAAAAGTAGATTTTAAATTTACAAGACTTGATAAAACAATAGTATTCATTTTTCTCTTTGATGGCCCTGCGTGGGATAAATTTTCCCCGTGTCGCCTTTAACTGAAAAGAACCAAAAACATCAAAAATACAAAGTAAACCGTATAATTCTTTGTTCAAATAATGTTAAGACCCAAGGGCGGATCCAGGATTTTTTTTTTCGGGGGAGCGGGGTTACTAATTTTTTACTCAGTTTCCGACTATTTTTACTGATTTTTACCTAGGTTTTACTAATTTTCGACTTATTTTCGACTCGGTCAAAAATTTCGGGGGGTTCAAACCGGGTAACCCCCCCCCCCTGGATCCGGCCTTGTTAAGACCGTATCATTAAGGAATAAAAGTTTAATAAACGATGAGAATTAAATTAAAAAAACAGTGATCCCTGTGTTTTTTCTTTAGTGGCCTTATGTGGGAAATAAATTTGCCACATATTGCCTCTAAGTGAAAAGCATCGTAAACCTTAAAAATATCCTTTTCTCTGTCATGAACATATTCATTCTGACAATACTTAAAGTGCTCAATGAATTATGTTGCTAGAATTAATCTAAGTTTCATATCCAAGCTTTTAGTGCTAGGAGAGTAAAGGCTCATAAAACGATATTAACCACAATAGTGCTCATTACTAGTCTGGTCTCTGTGGTTCAACTTCGCCAAATTGCCAGTCTTTTTTGGAGTAGTGTTTCAAATATATGGTTTAATTTTCTGAATTTAAAAGTTCAACCTAAAAACATAAAACTTTTCTTTACGACTTGGCAAAAGAAATTCAAGTTGCAAATCGTAAAAACAAATCGACCACTGAACGGGGTATTAAGGTAAGTAATACATGTGAAAATGTGAGATTGGCTAATTTGAATTATCAAAGAAATTTTTAAGTAAAGCTGTCTCAGCTGTTGACTTATGATCGGCTGTTAAATGCTGTTCAAAAATTTCAAAAAAATTGTACATATGGGCAATATAATTGATCATTTAAGACTAAGACCAATCAGAGGCCACGTTATAGCGTTGCCTATAATAAAGACCATACGGCTCTAATGTTTCATTATTTTTTTTCCAGAGGCACTTCATATGGAAGGGGTCGTCGTATAAACTTCAAAGGGAGCTCATTCGATTGGAAATCGAGAGCTCTAGTGCCATTTTTAAGGGTAAAAAGTGATTGGAAGGCAACTAACACCCCTTCCACGCCCACCATTTCCCCAAACACATCCAATCAAAATTTTGAGATAGCCAGTTTGTTCTACGTAGTTGATTTCCAAATAGAAATTAGGTTTTTTAGGAGGATACTCCCCCCACAGCCCTCAGGGCAAGGGTTATAAGGTATTAAACAAAAAATCGTGAAGAAAGAAAACGAGGACAATTAACAGCCAGTGAAAAAATTTAAAAATTTTGCAAATATTTCGGTCAAAACCTCCACTTGACCGTCCTCAGTGCAGAATAAAACTGATAAAAATATATAAATCAAAACTTAAAATAAAGACACCAAACTAAAATTGGACGACCCTTTCCTAGTAACGGTGAGAGTTACCTTTTGACCGTTACTAGGAAAGGGTCGTCCAATTTTAGTTTGGTGTTTTTATTTTAAGGTTTCAGTGGCTATCATGATTAGCCAGTGTGGTCTCAGAAATTAATTATAAGGTATGCCCTGGGGACATATTAGGTTTTTATAGAATGCTTTGTCGTAAAAACTTTTAAAAGGGCTCATTCAATCGGAAATTCAAAGGGGTAGTGCTCGTTTTAATAGTCGAAAATCATTGGAGGGCAACTAACCTCCAATCACTTTATGGGCAATATAAGTGCTCAATTAAGACTAAGACCAATATTTAGAAAAAGAGATGTTTCCATACTCGCAAACAGCAGTATACGGAAAAAAAACACCTCAATGAGAATTTTCTTTGAACCGAACCAGAAAACATCTATCAATGACAACCCACTCACCTCCCTGGAAAACGCGTACCTCAACTACTGGGTTTCGTGTGACTGGTAACTCCTTCAATAAGAGAGAGAGGGAGAGCTAGAGAGAGAGAGAGAGAGAGAGAGAGATGAGAAAGTAAGTGGTAGGGAGAAAGGGATAAAATGAGGGAGGGAGGGAGATAGAGAAAGACATCTAGTACGGTGTTCTACCCTGGAATAAAAACAACTACGATTTTCTTAAATCAGGTTTGTCTGTCATAACCATTTTGGGAAAAAACTTGATGCCTAGAATTTCCTGGTCCAGTCAAAGTGAGAAATTTTGGTCAAATTGATAAAAAAAACTAATTTGCCAAGGCCCTAACACTTTGTCTCTTTAGCAAACAAACTAGGCCAAACTAGGATTTTAGGTTAAAGCTCATTTCTAGAATACGGACACTCAATGCAGAAACTGTGCTTAGCCAAAGTCATTAACTGTCATATTAAGTAAGCTAGTAAGAAACTGAACCATTGTGCAACTGAACCACCGTGCAACTGAACCAACTGAGAGCTAATTCTGTATTTATTTGATGGCGCAATGAGAGCTGAGATGTTTTGGCATCAAAATGCACCCTTTGAGGTATCTCCCTCTCTTCCAAGTTACAAAATAATCAGATAACCTCATTGCAAAAATTTCAGTTTCTTTTTAATTTTTTTGATTTGGGAAACATACGGAAATTTTTTGCGTGGGGTTTTTTTGGAGGATCTTTCATGAGAAGAAAGTATTTGCACGGAGGGGGGGGGGGCAAGATTTACACATAAATTGCTCTTTTCTACTTCCCTTAGAACTGTTTTAATTAAACTAAAAATAACACGACTCAAAGAAGATTTTTAAATTTTGAAAACCATAATTTCCGCGAGGGGGGTATTTTCCAGGTGATGGGGTTTCCGTTGGCGGAGGAGGGGAAATTTTCCGCGGGGGAGGGGGGTAAACACTTATACCCGTAGAAAGTCACAGGGTGAAGGGAAACCCCCATTAACAGACATAAAAAAGAGAAATTAACCTGGATTTAAGAGTTTATGACGTCCGATTTTCTTTGTTTTTGTGACAACAAAACAGAGCATTTTTATAAATCATCTTGACAGCAATTTATATAAAGACTTAAAAAACCAAACAATTCCAGCAAGGTTGAACATGTAAAGATTCTAAATTGTGTTTTACCCAATGTAAGTACAGTGGCTGAGTTGCACGAGGGTTCAGTTACACGAGGGTTCAGTTGCACGGTAGTTCAGTTGCACGGTGGTTCAGTTGCACGGTGGTTCAGTTTACGGTGGTTCACTTGCACGGGGGTTCAGTTACATGGTGGTTCGGTTACATGGGGTTTAGTTAAATGGGGTTGAGTTGCACGGGGGTTGGGTTGCACGACGGTTCAGTTAAAGGGGTTTGGGGTTCAGCTACACAGTGGTTCAGTTACAAATGGAACCGCCAGTAATGTCTTGGTTTTCCCAAAAGGGTAAATTATATAAAATGGATGGTCAGGGAAAAGTGAATGACGGCTCATCTGGAGGCAATCTTTACAACTAGCTTTCATATTAAATAACAAAAGAGACCACCCTACAACAAAAGTTACCCCTAGACAATACCATTGACCCGAATAGGGTCAAAGTGGGGTCGAGGATTATTATGATATGTTCAATCAATTTAGAACTATACAGCATTACGTAATTACCCATTATCTCATAGGGTATATACTCAATTGTATATATATATATATATATATATATATATATATATATATATATATATATATATATATATATATATACAATTTAGAATCTTTACATGTTCAACCTTGCTGGAATTGTTTGGTTTTTTAAGTCTTTATATAAATTGCTGTCAAGATGAATTATAAAAATGCTCTGCTTTGTTGTCGCAAAAACAAAGAAAATCGGACGTCATAAACTCTTAAATCCAGATTTATTTCTCTTTTTTATGTCTGTTAATGGGGGTTTCCCTTCACCCTGTGACTTTCTACGGGTATAAGTGTTTACCCCCCTCCCCCGCGGAAAATTTCCCCTCCTCCGCCAACGGAAACCCCATCACCTGGTAAATCCTCGCGGAAATTATGGTTTCAAAATTTAAAAATCTTCTTTGAGTCGTGTTATTTTTTAGTTTAATTAAAACAGTTCTAAGGGAAGTAGAAGTAGAGATGCCTTATTGAGCCCCAAGTGGCACCCCTGCTGCCACCTACAACTTTTTTTAACACCATATACTGGCACGAGAACCACGTGGTTTATGGTTTTTGTCAGTGAGAATTTGAAAAACAGGTATTTTGTCACATTTATGTATGTTTTCTTGGATGGTTATGTGTGTGGGTCGATTTATTTTATGTTTTTCATGGATGTTTAATGGTTTTTGTCAGTGAGAATTTGAAAAACAGGGACTTTGTCACATTTATGTATGTCAACAGCAATTCATGTCTGTTTTATGGTTTTCTCAGTGAGAATTTGAAAAACATGAACTTTCTCACATTTTTGTAGGTTTTTATGGTTTTTGTCAGTGAGAATTTGAAAAAACAGAAACTTTCTCACTGAGAAAACCATAAACCACGTGGTGCTGTCACGAGTCAGAACACCTGTGCTGTCGACCTCAATTCACCTATCGTGAATCAATAATTCCCCTTAGAAACAACAAATTAATTTCCCCTTTCTTGACAGATCAATCAATCAATGACATCATCTGTCAGACTTTAAAAATTTCCGCCTAGAAACGATTCTCCAGGAATAGATCCAAATCATTAATGTCTTTGCCTCGGGAACAGTTCTTTTGGTCGAACTTCAAAGGATATTAATAACCAAAGGCCATGGAAACAATTAGGCAAGAAACATCTTAGCGATGAATTGTTTTAGCGCGCGAAAAGGCTTCCTATTAATTTGAAATGCGTTAGCGCAGAGATGCCAATAACAAAGGAACACGTTGAATTTGCGTTTAGGGATTATTTGGGCGAAACCGTTTTAGACAGGTTATGGAACTATTTCGGCGAAACAGATAGAGACATTTTAAAAGAAGATTTTTGAAGAGATTTTATAAGAGAATTTAATGGTGAAACTCTGTGGTCGTTATAATACACTAGTTTCATTTGAACAGTGTTGTGAGGTCCTCTAACCCAACCCCAAAGGGTTCTAATCCTCCTACCCCAACCCCGAAGGAAGCCCCCGGTTCTCAAAGGCGCCCCAGGCCCCAACTGTCCCCCCCGGACCCCCAAAGGCCATCCCTGTGCTCCAAAGGCCCTCCCTGTGCCCCCAAAGGCCCTCCTCCGGTCCCCAAAGGCCCATTGAGCTCCCAAAGGACCAACGGGGTCCCAAAGGCCCTCCACCGGTCCCCAATTGCCACTCCGGACCCCCAAAGGCCCTCCATGTGCCCCAAAGGCCCACCCTGTGCCCCAAAGGTCCTCCCCCGGTCCCCAAAGGCCCATCGAGCTCCCAAAGGACCAACGGGGTCCCAAAGGCCCTCCACCGGTCCCCAACTGCCTCTCCGGACCCCCAAAGGCCCTCCACCGGTCCCCAAATGTCCCCCAGGCACCCAAAGAGCCTCCCGGCACCCCAAAGGCCCGCCCACACCCCCCAAATCCATCCCCGGACCCCACAACCCCAACCCCACGCCCCCAAAGGTCCCCCCCAGCGCCCAAAGGACCACCGACCCACAAGGGACCCACAGACCCCCACAGGCTCTCCCCAAGCACCCGTCTTTCGGTGATGTGTGTTGTCCGAAACCTATGATTTGGGATGTGTAGTTTGCTACTTCAGGCTTTTCTGAGCTAAGGTTTCCTAGTATTTCCTAGGTGAATGTTGTCTGAAACCAATAGTTTGGGATGAGTAGTTTGCTATTTCAGGCTTTTATGAGCTAGGTTTTTTAGCCTTTCGTTGGTGTGTGTTGAGTGAAACTGATGATTTGGGATATGTAGTTTGCTATTTTTGACTTTTCTGAGTTGGATTTCTTAGTCTTTCATAGGTGTGTATTGTATGAAACCTATGATTTGGGATGTGTAGTTTGCTAATTTAGACTTTTCTGAGCTGGATTTCTTAGCCTTTCATAGGTTTGAGTTGACAGAAAATTATGATTTGGGATGTATAGTTTGCTATTTCAGGCTTTTCTGAGCTAAGGTTTTCTAGTATTTCGTAGGTGAATGTTGTCTGAAACCAATAGTTTGGGATGAATAGTTTGCTATTTTTGACTTTTCTGGGCTAGGTTTCTTAGTCTTTCGTTGGTGTGTGTTGACTGAAACCGATGATTTGGGATATGTAGTTTGCTATTTTTGACTTTTCTGAGCTGGATTTCTTAGTCTTTCATAGGTGTGTGTTGTATGAAACCTATGATTTTGGATGTGTGGGTTGATAATTTATAATTTTATTAGATCTATTTATTATCATTTAATATGAGTTTGGTGACTGAAACCTATAGTTTGGGATGACTAGTTTGCTATTTTTGACTTTTCTGAGCTAGGTTTCTTAGCCGTTCATAGGTGAGTGTTGTCTGAAGCCTATGATTTGGGATATGTAATTTGCTATTTCCGACTTTTCATAACCGGATTTCTTAGTCTTTCGTAGGTGTGTGGTGTCTGAAACCAATGATTTGGGATGTGTGGGTTGCTATTTTTGACTTTTCTGAGTTGGATTTCTTAGCCTTTCATAGGTGTGTGTTGACTGAAACCTATGATTTGGGATGGTTAATTTGCTATTTTTGACTTTTCTGAGCTAGATTTCTTAGCCTATCATATGTGTGTCCTTTCAGAAAATTATGATTTGGGAGGTATTGTTTGCTTTTTGGACTTTTCAGAGCTAGGATTCTTGGTCACTCATAGGTGTTTGTTGTCTGAAACTTCGAGTTTGGGATGAGTAGTTGGCTATTTCAGACTTTTCTGAGCTAGGTTTCTTAGTCTTTCATAGGTGAATGCTGTCTGAAACTTATGATTTGGGATATGTAAATTACTATTTCGGGCTTTTCTGAGTTGGATTTTCTTAGTCTTTCATAGGTGTGTAGTGTCTGAAACCTATGATTTGGGATGTGTAGTTTGCTATTTTCGACTTTTCTGAGCTAGGTTTCTTAGCCTTTCATAGGTATGTGTTGTCAGAACATTATGATTTGGGATGTGTAGTTTGCTATTTCAGGCTTTTCTGAGCTAAGGTTTTCTAGTATTTCGTAGGTGAATGTTGTCTGAAACCAATAGTTTGGGATGTGTAATTTGCTATTTCCGACTTTTCATAACCGGATTTCTTAGTCTTTCGTAGGTGTGTGGTGTCTGAAACCTATGATTTGGGATGTGTGGGTTGCTATTTCAGGCTTTTCTGAGTTGGATTTCTTAGTTTTTCATAGGTGTGTAGTGTCTGAAACCTATGATTTGGGGTGGGTGGATTGCTACTTTTGACTTTTCTGAGCTGGATTTCTTAACCTTTCGTAGGTGTTTGTTGTCTGAAACATATAGTTTGGGATGACTAGTTTGCTATTTTTGACTTTTCTGATCTAGGTTTCTTAGCCGTTCATAGGTGAGTGTTGTCTGAAACCTATGATTTGGGATATGTAATGTGCTATTTCTGACTTTTCATAACCGGATTTCTTAGTCTTTCGTAGGTGTGTGATGTCTGAAACCTATGATTTGGGGGTGTGTGGGCTGATATTTTTTGACTTTTCTGAGCAGGATTTCATAGCCATTCGTAGGTGTGTGTTGACTGAAACCTATGATTTGGGATGGTTAATTTGCTATTTTTGACTTTTCTAAGCTAGATTTCTTAGCCTTTCATAGGTGTGTCCTTTCAGAAAATTATGATTTGGGAAGCACACAAAAACTTACACAAGCACACGAAAACTTACATGCACACAAAAAATTAAATACACACAAAAACTTACACACACACACACACACACACACACACACACAAAACTCACACACACAAACACACTAAAACTCAAACAAACACTACAAAAATTAAACACACACAAAAAAATACACACACACAAAAACACACACACAAACAAAAACTTACAAATTAACACAAAAAAAATCACACACACACGCACAAAAAATTACACACACACACACACACACAAAACTTACACACAAACACACGAAAA
>NC_142801.1:70584318-70604318 GCF_049724085.1 Artemia sp. Qi Xiang Cuo | reverse complement strand
GTAAGTTTTTGTGTGTGCGTGTAAGTTTTTGTGTGTCTAAGCTTTTGTGTGTGTGTGTAAGTTTTTTGTTTGTGGTTGTATGTTTTTGTGTGTTTGTGTGTGTGTGTGTAAGTTTTTGTGTGTTTTTGTTTTTTTTTTGTGTGTGTGTGTGTAAGTTTGTGTGTGTGTGTGTGTGTGTGTGTGTGTAAGTTTTTGTGTGTGTTAGTTTTGGAGTGTGTGTGTAAGTTTTCGTGTGTGTGTGCATGTTAGTTTTGTGTGTGTGTGTGTTTTTGTTAGTTTTTGTGTGTGTGTGTGTGTGTGTGTGTGTGTGTGTAATTTTTTGTTTGTGTGTTATTTTTTGAGTGTGGGTGTGAGTTTTATTGTGTGTGTGTGTGTAAGTTTTGTGTGTGTGTGTGTGTGTAAGTTTTTGTGTACATGTAAGTTTTTGTGTGCATGTAAGTTTTCGTGTGCATGTGTTAGTTTTTTTTTTGTGTGTGTGTGTGTAAGTTTGTTTGTGTGTTAGTTTTTGAGTGTGTGTTTAAGTTTTCGTGTGTGTTTGTGTAAGTTTTGTGTGTGTGTGTGTGTGTGTGTTAGTTTTTGTGCGTGTGTGTGTGAGCTTTTTGTGTTCATGTGTAAGTTTTTTTGTGTGTGTGTAAGTTTTTGTGTAAGTTTTTGTGTGTGTGTAAGTTTTGGCGTGTGTGTGTAAGTTTTCGTGTGTGTGTGTATAAGTTTTGTGTGTGTGTGTAAGTTTTGTGTGTGTGTGTGTGTGTGTGTAGTTTTGTGCGTGTGTGTGTGAGTTTTTGTGTTCATGTATAAGTTTTTGTGTGTGTGTGTGTGTGTGTCTTTGTTTTGTGTGTGTGTATGTTTTGGCGTGTGTGTGTGAGTTTTCGTGTGTGTGTGTGTGTAAGTTTTGTGTGTGTGTGTGTGTGTAAGTTTTTGTGTGCATGTAAGTTTTTATGTGCATGTAATTTTTCGTGTGCATGTGTAAGTTTTTTTTTGTGTGTGTGTGTGTGTAAGTTTTTGTGCGTGTGTGCGTAAGTTTTGGCGTGTGTGTGTGTAAGTTTTGGTGTGTGTGTATAAGTTTTCATGTGTGTGTGTGTGTAAGTTTTTGTGTGTGTGTAAGTTTTTGTGTGGATGTAATTTTTTGTGTGCCTGTTAGTTTTTGTGTGTGGGTCTAAGTTTTTGTGTGTGTGTGTGTAAGTTTTTGTGTGTCTAAGCTTTTGTGTGTGGATGTAAGTTTTTTTTGTGTGTGTGTAAGTTTATTTGTGTGTGTGTGTGTGTGTAAGTTTTTGTGTTTGTAAGTTTTGTGTGTGTGTGTGTGTGTGTGTATAGGTTTGTGTGTGCATGTAAGTTTTCGTGTGCATGTGTAAGTTTTTATGTGTGTGTGTGTGTGTAAGTTTTTGTGTGTGTGTGTAAGTTTTGGCGTGTGTGTGTAAGTTTTCGTGTGTGTGTGTGTGTAAGTCTTTGTGTGTGTGTGTAAGTTTTTTTTCGTGTGTTTTAGTTTGTTTGTTTTTTTATTTTTTTTTGTGTGTTTATGTTTTTTCTTGTGTGTGTGCTTTTTCGTGTGTGTTTGTGTGGTTTATTTTTTTGTGTGTGTGTGTTTGTTTTTGTGTGCATTTTATTTTTTGTGTGCCTTTTTGTTTTAGTGTGCTTGTGTTTGTTTTTGTGTGTGTTTGTGTGTGTGTGTGTGTTTTTTTTTTTGTGTGTGTGTGTAAGTTTTTGCGTGTGTGTGTGAGTTTTCGTGTGTGTGTGTGTAAGTTTTCGTGTGTGTGTAAGTTTTTGTGTGCATGTATGGGGACCGGGGGAGGGCCTTTGGGGCCCAGGGAGGGCGTTTAGGGATCGGGGCCCTTGTGGATTGGGTGTTGTTTGGGGAGCCCTGTGGACGTTGGGGTACCGGGGGAAGACCTTTGGGGGGCCCGGGGGACCCTTGGGGGCCTGTTGGCCCTTTGGGCGCCGGGGGGACCTTTGAGGACCAGGGGAGAGCATGCGGGGGTCTGAGGAGGGCGTTTGGGTGATCACATTTCGAAATTTTTACTTTTTAGTTTACTTTTTGCGGCGCATCCCTGCGGCGCATTCCTGCGGCGCATCCCTGCGGTGCATCCCCTACGGCGCATCCCTGCGGCGTATCCCTGCTGCGCATCCCTGCGGCGCATCCCCTGCGGCACATCCCCTGCGGCGCATCCCTGCGGCGCTTACCCCGACCCGTGGCGCATCCCCCTGCGGCGCATCCCCATGCGGCGCATTCCTAGCCCGCGGCGCTTCTCAGGCCCGGGGGACCTTTGAGGACCGAGGGGAGGGCCTCTGGGGTCCGGGGTGCCCTGTGGGGGTCCGGGGACCCCTTGAGGACCAGAAGAGGGCCTTGGAGGGTCTGAGGAGGGCCTTTGGGGGCGCCGGTGGCCCTTTGGGAGCTTGGGGGGTCTTTGCGTACCGGGGGCTTCCTTCGGGGTTGGGGTAGGAGGATTGGAACCCTTTGGGGTTGGGTTAGAGGACCTCACAACACTGTTCAAATGAAACTTGTGTATTATAACGACCACAGAGTTTCACCCTCAAATTCTCTTCTAAAACCTTTCCTAAAATCATCTTTCAAAATGTCTCTAACTGTTTCGCCGAAATAGTTCCATAACCTGTCTAAAACAGTTTCGCCCAAATAATCCCTAAACGTAATTTCAGCGTGTTCCTTTTGTTTTTGGCATCTCTGCGCTAATGCATTTCAAATTAATAAGAAACCTGATTCCCGCGCTAAAACAATTCATCGCTAAGATGTTTCTTGGAGAATTGTTTCCATGGCCTTTGGTTATTAATATCCTTTGGGAAATTTAGGTCATTGACCCCATTAACCACGTGTTCTCCCTAATGACTCTATGCCCATATTTGGTGTAATGTCCGCGCTGGTACCCCCATCTCTACTCTAACAGTCAAAGAATCTTAACTGAAATCACACCATCAGATTCAGCGTATTAGGGAACCCTACTGAAGAGGCATCAAGTTCCTCTTTTCAAAAATGAGTTTTTTTTATATTTTTAAAATTTTATATATATATATTTTTTTTTTACCTATTGTTTTTCCCAGGGGTGATCGTATCGACTCAGTGGTCATAGAATATTGAAAAGAGGGCTCATTTGAATACAAATTAAAAGTTCTAGTGCCTTTTTTAAGTGACCAAAAGGGTTGGAGGGAACTAGGCTCTCCTCCACGCCCCTTTTCCCGAAACTGTCCGTTGAAATTTTTAAGATAGCCATTTTGTTCAGCATAGTTGAAAAGCTGAATAACTATGCCTTCGGAGATAAAATGACCCCCCACAGCCCCAGAGGAAAGGTCTTTAAGTTATATAATTTGCCCATTGTTTACGCATAGTATTTGTTATTGGGAAGTATGCATACATTTTACGGAGGGAGGGAGGGGGGTGAATTTTTTGTAGGGGGATTTTCCACGGGGAGAATTTTCCGTGGGGAGGAAAGTTTCCAGGGGGTGAACTTTTCAGGGGATGTATTCCACTTTGGGAATCTGCGAGAATTCCTTTACTAAATCATTTTTAAATGGCTTGCTTTCAGTCTGCCGACTAAATTTTACGTTTGGAGATGTTAAGGGTAATTGTCCGGTAAATTTTTTACCGATATCGAATTGTCTAGAGGATATTTCCGTGGGAAGGGGAATTTTTCCGTGGAGGTGGAGCCAGCTTTCCTGGCATTATTTAAAAAATGATCGGAAACTAAATACAAAAACAATTTTTTTCAATTAAAACAAACAAAAATTATGACGCATATGACGGATGTGGCGTTTTCCTCAACACCTCACTCTTTACGCTAAAGTTTGAGTTTTGTCCCAATTCTTTAAGAACAACTCCTGAAACACAAGGGTCGTTTAATTAGTTTTCACTAATTAAAAACTAATTACAAACTAATAGTTTTCAACCAATGATCAATAATTAGTTAAACTTGTATTGCGATAATTAAAGTTAAATTATGTTATAACTTTTTATCTAATCTTACCAAGACCGTACCCAGAGGGGGGTTTGAACCCCTCCTGAAATGTTTTTTTGACTCGTAAAAACGTAACAAAAATGGATATAAAAAAAATTTTTTTGCGTTTTTTTATTTTTTTTAGGGTAAACCACCCCCCCCCCCCCCGTAAACAAATATTTTAGTAAAACCCCCTCCGACGAAAACCCTGGGTACGGCCATAAATTTGACTAAATGGATTAAAAGAAATGCCTGAAAGAAAAATTTTTGAGAAAAGTTGAAAATTATTTTTTTTAAGGAAAGTTTGTATTATTGAAAAGGAAAGGATAGGAGTGAATTGGGACCATTAATTTTTAGGGTAATGATGAGTTATTGACATTGGAGAGAAATAAGAAGTGAGATTCAAAATAATTATGGTGAGAATTTGCTTTTTGAGTTCAGAAATAGGATAAAAGATAACAAAAAAGGAAGATATTAATGAAAATATGGAAACTGACAAGAATTTTATTACAATTATTTTCTGACAAAGGATACTTTTGTAACAAAAAATGAAGATGAAAAGGTGGCTGCTGTAGAAGAAACCTTGCAGTGCATAATCCCTTTGCTAAGTAACGCTTCCTTTCGGGGACAAGAAGTAGTTGGCAAGGATTTTTCTAAAGTTTCTGGATTGTCTTGAAGCATTAATACTTACTGTACGACCTAGATCCAGGAATGAGGCATTTGAAATAGAAGCTTGAGACTCTGGTTAAGCGTTTGGGGTACTACATAAAGTAGTAATGTAATTGTGAGGGCAAAGTTAACATTCTACGACGAAATAAGGTACTTGTTAGTAGAAAGCTATCTTATACTCGTGACGGGGCTCCTTATATGGGCATAGAGTCCCTAGGGAGAACACGTGGTTAATCAAAGTGGGTCAATGAGTTGAATTTCCAAAGGTCGATTTATTTGCTGTTGCTGTTGTTGTTTTGGCTAAGTGCATGCTCGAGGCGAATGTTACGCCGTCCAGGAATCCTGGAAACAGTTCGATCACGTGTTTCCTTCTCAGCCAATCAGAGGCTTGGTTACATATTAGCGACGGAGGATTGCAGAGAATATATGGACATAGAATGACGTAATCGACTAAGACTATAGGATTTCTGAGAAATTGATTACATAATCAGTAGAACCCTATCAGGAGGTCATGACGGGAATCCATTTATGGACATAGAATGACGTAATCGACTAAGACAATGGGATTTCTGAGAAATTGATTACATAATCAGTAGAACCCTATCAGGACGTCATGACGGGAATCCATTTATGGGCATAGAATGACGTAATCAACTATACAGTTTTTTGGTTACCTCAACACCAAGAAATACTTTTCAAAGATCATTTCATAGCAAGCTACGTTATTTAAATCTTTTCTAAGCACCTTTTCCAACTTGAAGTACTTATCTTTTTCATCCACAACTATACTTTATAGCTTTTCGGATAGCTCCGAACCGACAAACATTTTTCAAAGACCGTTTCAGAGCAAGCTACATTTTTAGTGACGCTCCTAAACTCATTTCCTAACTTGAAGTACAGATATTTTTAACTCACAACTATACTTTACAGCTTTTAGGATACCTCAACACCCTGAAATACTTTTCAAAGACCATTTCAGAGCCAGTTACATTCTTAATGTCCCTCCTGAACCCATTTTCCAACTTGAAGTAAGTATCTTTTTCACCCACAGCTACACTTTAAAGCTTTTTGGACACCTGAAAACCAAGAAATACTATTCAAAGACTAATTCAGAGCAAGTTACTGTCTTAATGTCACACCTAAACACATTTTGAAACTTGAAGTACTTATCTTTTTCACCCACAACTATACTTTACAGCTTTTTGGATACCTCAACACCAAGAAATACTTTTCAAAGACCATTTCAGAGCAAGTTACTTTCTTAATGTCCCTCCTAAAAACATTTTCCAACTTGAAGTACTTATCTTTTTCACCCACAACTATACTCTACAGCTTTTTGGATACCTCAACAACAAGAAATACTTTACATAGACAATTTCTGAGAAATTTTCTTTATTAATGTACCAACTTAACCCATTGTCCAACTTTAAGTACTTATCTTGTTCATCCACAACTATACTTTACAAAGTTTTGGGATACCTCAACACCAAGAAATACTTTTCAAAGAACATTTCAGAAAAAGTTACTTTCTTAATGTCCCTCATACACTCATTTTCCAACATGGAAGTAATGATCGTTGGCTTCCGCCAATTCACTTTCCAGCTTTATGGACGGCACAACACCAATCAACGCTTTACATAGACCGTATCAGAACAAGCAAATTCCTAAATGACCCTTCTAAACTCATAACACATATGTAAGTACTTATCTTTTTCACCCACAACTATACTTTACAGCTTTTTGGATACCTCAACACCAAGAAATACTTTTCAAAGACCATTTCAGAACAAGTTACTTTCTTAATGTCCCTCCTAAACTCATTTTCCAACTTGAATTACTTATCTTTTTCAACCACAACTATACATTACAGCTTTTTGGATACCTCAACACCAAGAAATACTTTTCAAAGACCATTTCAGAGCAAGTTACTTTCTTAATGTCCCTCCTAAACTCATTTTCCAACTTGAAGTACTTATCTTTTTCACCCACAGCTATACTTTACAGCTTTTTGGAGACCTTAACACCAACAAATACTTTTCAAATACCATTTCAGAGCAAGTTAATTTCTTAATGTCCCTCCTAATCTCATTTTCCAACTTGAAGTACTTATCTTTTTCACCCACAACTATACTTGACAGCTTTTTGGATACCTCAACACCAAAAAATACTTTTCAAAGACCATTTCAGAGCAAGTTACTTTCTTAATGACCCTCCTAAACCCATTTTCTAACATGAAGTACTTATTTTTTTTACCCACATCTATACTTTACAGCTTTTTGGATACCTCAACACAAAGAAATACTTTTCAAAGACCATTTCAGAGCAAGTTACTTTCTTAATGACCATCCTAAACTCATTTTCCAAATTGAAATACTTATGTTTCACCCACAACTATACTTTACAGATTTTTGGATACCTCAACACAAAGAAATACTTTTCAAAGACAATTACATAGCACGTTAATTTCTTTCTGTCCCTCCTAATCACTTTTGACATCTTGTAGTTCTTATATTTTTCAACCACAACTATAATTTACAGCTTTTTTGATACCTCAACACCAAGAAATATTTTTCAAAGACCATTTCACAGCAAGTTTCATTCTTAACGTCCCTCCTAAACCCATTTTCAAACTTGAATTTCTTATTTTTTTAAGACACAACTTTACTTTACAGTTTTTTGTATACCTCAACACAAAGAATTACTTTTCAAATACCATTTCAGAGCTAGTTCCTTTCTTAACGTCCAACATCCACCCCTTTTCCAACTCGTAGTACTTATGATTTTCAACCACACCTATAGTTTATAGCTTTATCAATACTTCAACACCAGGGAATACTTTTGAAAGACCATTTCAGAACACTATACCGTCTTAATTTCATTCACAAGCTCCTGTTCACAATTGAAAGACTTATCTTTTTCTCAAGCCACTATACAATACAGCTTTTTTGGATAACTCAACATAAAGAAATAATTTTCAAAGACCATTTCAGAGCAAGTTACTTTCATAATGTCTCTCCTAAACACATTTTCCAACTTGAAGTAATTATCTTTTTCACCCACATCTATACTTTACAGCTTTTTGGATACCTAAACACCAAGAAATACTTTTCAAATACCATTTCAGAGCAAGTTACTTTCTTGAAGTCCATCCTAATCCCATTTTCAAACTTGAAGTACCTTTCTTTTTCACCCAAAACTATAATTTGCATATCTTTGGATACCTAAAAACAAATAAATACTTTTAAAATAAAATTTCATATAACGATAATTTAATAATGTACCTACTAAAAACATTTTACAACTAGAAGTAATTATCTTTTTCACCCACAACTATACTCTACAGCTTTTTGTATACCTCAACAACAAGAAATACTTTTCAAAGTCCATTACTTAGAAATTTCCTTTAAGTATGTACAACCTTAACCTAATTTACAACTTGAAGTACTTATCATTTTTAACCATAAATAGACTTTACAGCTGTTAGTATACTTCAACAAACAGAAATACTTTTCATAGACTATTTAAGAGCAAGTTTCTTTCTTAATGTCCCTCCTAAATACATTTTCCAACTTTAAGTACTTATCTTTTTTACCCTTAACTTTACATTACAGATTTTTGTATAATTAAACGCCTTTATTTACTTTTCATACACCAGGTGAGATCTAGTTACACTCTCAATGTTTACTATGAGCTAAATTTCCAACACGTATTATTTAACGCTTTCACCAACAACTATATAATACAGATTTTTGGTTACATCATCGCTAAAAACTACCTTTCATTGACATTTTCAGAGCAGGTTACTTTCTTAATTTCCTTCCTAAACTCATTTTCCAACTTGAAATACTCATTTTTTTCACCCACAACTATACATTACAGCTTTTGGGATACCTCAACACCAAGAAATACTTTTCAAAGACAATTTCAGATCAAGTTACTTTCTTAATGTCTCTCCTAAACTCATTTTCCAACTTGAAGTACTTATCTTTTTCACCCACAGCTATACTTTAGAGCTTTTTGTAGACATCGACACCAAGAAATACTTTTCAAATACCATTTCAGAACAAGTTAAGTTCTTAATGTCCCTCCTAAACCCATTTCCAACTTGAAGTACTTATTTTTTTCACCCACAACTATAAGTGAAAGCTTTTTGGATAACTCAACAGAATGAAATACTTTTCAAAGACCATTACAGAGCAAGTTACTTTCTTACTGACCCTCCTAAACACATTTTTCAACTTGAAGTACTTATCTTTGTCACCCACATATATACTTTCCATCTTTTTGTATACATCAACATCAACAAATACTATTAAATGACCATTTCTGAGCAAGTTACTTTCTTAATGACCATCCTAAACCCATTTTCCAACTTGAAATACTTATCTTTTTCACCCACAACTATACTTTACAGCGTTTTGGACACATGAACACCAAGAAATACTTTTCAAAGACCATTTCAGAGCAAGTTACTTTCTTAATGTCTCTCCTAAACTCATTTTCCAACTTGAAGTAGCCTACTTATCTTTTTCACCCACAACTATACTTTACAGCGTTTTGGAGACCTCAACACCAAGAAATACTTTTCAAATACCATTTCAGAGCAAGTTACTTTCTTAATGTCCCTCCTAATCTAAATTTCCAACTTGAAGTACTTAACTTTTTCACCCAAAACTATACTCTAAAGATTTTTCTATAACTTAACATCAATAAATAATTTGAAAAGACCATTTCAGAGCAAGTTTCTATCTTAATGACACACCTCAACACATATACTAACAAGAAAAAATAAACTTTGTTTTCCGCACCTATACTGTACAGATTTTAGGATACCTCAACACAAAGAAATAATTTTCAAAGAACATTTCAGAGCAAGTTACTTTCTTAATGACCCTTCTAAACTCATTTTCCAACTTGAAATACTTATGTTTAACCCACAACTATACTTTACAGCTTTTTGGATACCTCAACACCAAGAAATACTTTTCAAATACCATTTCAGAGCAAGTTACTTTCTTAATGTCCCTCCTAATCACATTTTCCAACATGAATTACGTATCTATTTCACCCACCCCTATACTTTACAGATATTTGGAGACCTCAACACCAAGAAATACTTTTCAAAGACCATTTCAGAGCAAGTTGCTTTCTTAATGTCCCTCCTAAACCCATTATCCAACTTGAAGTACTTATCTTTTTCACCCACAACTATACTTTACAGATTTTTGGGTACCTCAACACCAAGAAATACTTTTCAATGACCATTTCAGAGCAAGCTACTTTCTTAATGTCCTTCCTAAACCCATTTTCCAACTTGAAGTACTTATCTTTTTCATCCACAAGTTTACTTTACATATTTTTGGATTCCTCAACACCAAGAATAACTTTACATATACCATTTCAGAGCAAGTTACTTTCTTAATGTCCCTCCTAAACCCATTTTCCAACTTGAAGTACTTATCTTTTTCACCCACAACTATACTTTATAGCTTTTTGAATACTTCAACACCAAGAAATACTTTTCAAAGACCATTTCAGAACAAGTTACTTTCTTAATGTCCCTCCTAAATTCATTTTCCAACTTGAAGTACTTATCTTTTTCACCAAAAACTATACTTTATAGCTTTTAGGATACATCAACACCAAGAAATACTTTTCAAAGACCATTTCAGAACAAGTTACTTTCTTAATGTCCCTCCTAAACCCATTTTCCAACTTGTAGTACTTATGTTTTTCACTCACAACTATACTTTACTGCTTTTTGGATACCTCAACACCAAGAAATACTTTTCAAAGACCATTTCAGAGCAAGTTACTTTCTTAATATCCCTCCGAAACCCATTTTCCAACTTGAAGTACTTATCGTTTTCACACACAAGTATTCTTTACAGCCTTTTGGTTACCTCATCGCCAAGAAATACTTTTCAAAGACCATTTCAGAGCAATTTATTTTTTTAGTGTCGCTCTTAAACCCATTTTACAACTTGAAGTATTTATCTTTTTCACCCACAACTATACTTTACAGCTTTTTGGATACCTCAGCTCCAAGAAATACTTTTCAAAGACCATTTCAGAGCAAGTTACTTTCTTAATTTCCCTCCTAAACCCATTTTCCAACTTGAAGTACTTATCTTTTTAACCCACAACTATACTATACAGCTTTTTGGATACATCACCACAAAGAAATACTTTTCAAAGACCATTTCAGAGCAAGTTACTTTCTTAATATCCCACCTAAACCCATTTTCCGACTTGAAATACTTATCTTTTTCACCCACAACTATACTTTACAGCTTTTTGGATACCTCACCACCAAGAAATACTTTTCAAAGACCATTTCAGAGCAAGTTACTGTCTTAATGGCCATCCTAAACCCATTTTCCAACTTGAAGTACTTATCTTTTTCACCCAAAACTATACTTTTCAGCTTTTTGGATACCTCAACACCATGAAATACTTTTCAAAGACCATTTCAGAGCAAGTTACAGTCTCAATGTCCCTCCCAAACCCATTTTCCAACTCGAAGTACTTATCTTTTTCACCTACAACTATACTTTACAGCTTTTTGGATGTCTGAACATAGAGAAATACTATCTAAAGATTCTTGCAGAGCAATATACTTTATGAATTTCAATTATAAGCCCCTATTACAACAATTAGTAGTTATATATATAAAACATAGCCATAATTTACAGCTTTTTGAATACTTCAACACCAATAAATACTTTTCAAAGACCATTTCAGAGCAAGTTACTTTCTTAATGTCCCTCCTAAACTCATTTTATAACTTGAAGTACTTATCTTTTTCACCCGCAACTATACTTTACAGCTTTTAGGATACCTCAACGCCAAGAAATACTTTTCAAAGACCATATCAGAGCAAGTTACTTTCTTAATGTCCCTCCTAAATCCATTTTCCAACTTGAAGTACTTATCTTTTTCACCCACAACTATACTTTACAGCTTTTTGGTTACCTCAACACCAAGAAATACTTTTCAAAGACCATTTCAGAGCAAGTTACTTTCTTAATGTCTCTCCTAAACCCATTTCCCAACTTGAAGTACTTATCTTTTTCACCCACAACTATAATTTACAGCTTTTTGGATATCTCAACACCAAGAAACAACACTTAAAGACTATTTATGACCAACCTACGTTCTTAATTTCTCTCCTAAAATAATTTTCCAACTTGAAAGAATAATCTTTGTCACCCACACCTCGACTTTACAGAAGTTGGTTTACTTCAACATAAAGAAATACATTTCACCGACCATTTCTGAGCTAGTTCCTTTCTTAATGTCCCTCCTAAACCCATTTTTCGACTTGAAGTACTTATCTTTTTCACCCACAACTATACTTTACAGCTTTTTGGATACCTCAACACCAAGAAATACTTTTTAAAGACCATTTCACAGCAAGTTACTTTCTTAATTCCCATCCTAAACCCATTTTCCAACTTAAAGTACTTATCTTTTTCACCCAAAACTATACTTTTCAGCTTTTTGGATACCTCAACCAAACGAAAGACTTTACTAAGACCGTTTCAGAGCAAATTACATTCTAAATTTCCCTCCTCAACATATTTTACAACTCAAAGGCCTTATTTTTTTAACCTAGGACTATAATTTACAGCTGTTGGGATGCCTGAAAATAAGGAAATACTTTCCAAATTCAATGGCAGAACACGTTACTTTCTGAACATCCCTTCTAAGCCCCTTTTCTAAATTGAAGTACTTATCTTTTTCACCCACAACTATACTTTACAGCTTTTTGAATACTTCAACACCAATAAATACTTTTCAAAGACCATTTCAGAGCAAGTTACTTTCTTAATGTCCCTCCTAAACTCATTTTATAACTTGAAGTACTTATCTTTTTCACCCGCAACTATACTTTACAGCTTTTAGGATACCTCAACGCCAAGAAATACTTTTCAAAGACCATATCAGAGCAAGTTACTTTCTTAATGTCCCTCCTAAACCCATTTTCCAACTTGAAGTACTTATCATTTTCACCCAAAACTATACTTTACAGATTTTTGGTTACCTCATCAACAAGAAATACTTTTAAAAGTCAATTTCAGAGCAAGATACTTTCTTAATGTCCCTCCTAAGCAAATATTCCAACTTGAAGTACATATCTTATTCACCCACAACTATACTTTAGAGCTTTTTGGATAACTAATCACAAAGAAATACTTTTCAAAGACCATTTCAGAGCAAGTTACTTTCTTAATGTACCTCCCAAACTCATTTTCCAACATGAAATACTTATCTTTTTAATACATAACGATACTTTACAGCTTTTTGTATACCTAAACACCAGGAAATACATTTCAAAGAACTTTTCAGAGCGAGCAATTTTCTTTATTTAACTCCTAAACCCATTTTTCAACTTTAAGTACTAATCTTTTTAACTCACCACTATACTTTACAGCTTTTTAGATACCTCAACACCAAGGAAAACTTTTCAAAGACCATTTCAGAGCAAGTGACTTTCTTAATGTCACTCCTAAACTCATTTTCCAACTTGAAGTACTTATCTCTTTCACACACAACTATAGTTTACAGCTTTTTGGATAACTCAACACAAAGAAACAATTATCAAAGACCTTTACAGAATAAGTTACGTTCTTAATGTCTCTCCTAAACCCCTTTTCAAACTTAAAATACTTATCTTTTTCTCACGCACCGATGCATTACTGCTTTTTGGATAGCTCAACTCAAAGAAATAATTTTCAAAGACCGTTTTAGAGCACGCTCCTTTCTTTCAGTCCCTCCTAAACTCATTTTCGAACTTGAAATACTTAATTTTTTCACCCAAAACTTTAGTTTACAGCTTTTTCTATAGCTAAACACAAAGAAACACTTTTCGTTGACCATGACATTGCAAGTAACATTCTTAATGTTCCCTACGTCTAACATTTTCCAAATTGAGGTGCACAACTTTTCCATGTACATATCTACTTAGCAGCCTAATGGATGCCAGCACGCCCAGGAATACATAAATGTGACTATAAAATTAACCGAAACTTTCTACATTACCCATCTAAAACAATTTTCCAACTTGAAGTACTTATCTTTTTCACCCACAACTATACTTTACAGCTTTTAGGATACCTCAACACCAAGAAATACTTTTCAAAGACCATTTCAGAGCAAGTTACTTTCTTAATGTCCCTCCTAAACCCATTTTCCAACTTGAAGTACTTATCTTTTTCACCCAAAGGTAGAATAAAATACTTTTTGGTTACTTTAAACCCTAGAACTGATTTTATTTCTACGTTTCATATCTTGGTTAATTTTCAGCGCCCATTCTATACCCATTTTCCAACTTGAAGTACTTATCTTTTTCATCCTCAACAATATATTACAGTAGTTTGGATACCTCAACACCAAGAAATACTTTTCAAAGACCCTTTCATAGCAAGTTACCTTCTTAAAGTCCCTCCCAAACTCCTTTTCCAACTTGAAAAACTTATCTTTTTCGCCAACAACTTTAGTTTACAGCTTTTTTTATACCTCAGCACCAATAAATACTTTTCAAAGACCATTTCAGATCAAGTTAATTTCTTAATGTCCCTCCTAAACCCATTTTCCAACTTGAAGTACATATCTTTTTCACCCACAACTATACTTTACAGCTTTTTCGATACCTCAACACCAAGAAATACTTTTCAAAGACCATTTCAGAGCAAGTTACTTTCTAAATGTCCCTCCTAAACCCATTTTCCAACTTGAAGTACTTATCTTTTTCACCCACAACCATACTTTACAGCTTTTTGGATACCTCAACACCAAGAAATACTTTTCAAAGACCATTTCAGAGCAAGTTACTTTCTTAATGACCATCCTAAACCCATTTTCCAACTTGGAGTACTTATCTTTTTCACCCACAACCATACTTTACAGCTTTTTGGATACCTCAACACCAAGAAATACTTTTCAAAGACCATTTCAGAGCAAGTTACTTTCTTAATGTCCCTCCTAAACCCATTTTCCAACTTGAAGTACTTATCTGTTTCACCCACAACTATACTTTACAGCTTTTTGGATACCTCAACACCAAGAAGTACTATTCAAAGACCATTTCAGTGCAAGTTACTTTCTTAATGTCCCTCCTAAACCCATTTTCCAACTTAAAGTACTTCTCTTTTTCACCCACAACTATACTTTACAGCTTTTTGGATACCTCAACACCTAGAAATACTTTTCAAAGACCATTTCAGAGCAAGTTACTTTCTTAGTGTCCCTCCTAAACCCATTGTCCAACTGGAAGTACGTATCTTTTTAACCCACAACTATACTTTACAGCTTTTTGGAGACCTCAACACCAAGAAATACTTTTCAAAGACCATTTCAGAGCAAGTTACTTTCTTAATGTCCCTCCTAAACCCATTTTCCAACTTGAAGTACTTATCTTTTTCACCCACAGCTATACTTTACAGCTTTTTGGATACCTCAACACCAAGAAATACTTTTCAAAGACCATTTCAGAGCAAGTTACTTTCTTAATGTCCCTCCTAAACCCATTTTCCAACGTGAAGTACTTATCTTTTTCACCCACAACTATACTTTACAGCTTTTTGGATACCTCAACACCAAGAAATACTTTTCAAAGACAATTTCAGAGCAAGTTGCTTTCTAAATGTCCCTCCTAAACCCATTTTCCAACTTGAAGTACTTATCTTTTTCACCCACAACTATAATTTACAGCTTTTTGGATACCTCAGCACCAAGAAATACTTTTCAAAGACTATTTCAGAGGAAGTTACTTTCTTAATGTCCCTCCTAAACCCATTTTCCAACTTGAAGTACTTAGCTTTTTCACCCACAACTATACTTTACAGCTTTTTGGATACCTCAACACCAAGAAATACTTTTCAAAGACCATTTCAGAGCAAGTTACTTTCTTAATGTCCCTCCTAAACCCATTTTCCAACTTGAAGTACTTATCTTTTTCACCCACAACTATACTTTACAGCTTTTTGGATACCTCAACACCAAGAAATACTTTTCAATGACCATTTCAGAGCAAGTTACTTTCTTAGTGTCCCTCCTAAACCCATTTTCCAACTTGAAGTACTTATCTTTTTCACCCACAACAATACTTTACAGCTTTTTGGAAACCTCAACACCAAGAAATACTTTTCAAAGACCATTTCAGATCAAGTTACTTTCTTAATGTCCCTCCTAAACCCATTTTCCAACTTGAAGTACTTAACTTTTTAACCCACAACTATACTTTACAGCTTTTTGGATACCTCAACACCAAGAAATACTTTTCAAAGACCATTTCAGAGCAAGTTACATTCTTATTGTCCCTCCTAAACCCATTTTCCAACTTGAAGTACTTATCTTTTTCACCCACAACTATACTTTACAGCTTTTTGGATACCTCAACACCAAGAAATACTTTTCAACGACCATTTCAGAGCGAGTTACTTTCTTAATGTGCCTCCTAAACCCATTTTTCCAACTTGAAGTACTTATCTTTTTCACCCACAACAATACTTTACAGCTTTTTGGATACCTCAACACCAAGAAATACTTTTCAAAGACCATTTCAGAGCAAGTTACTTTCTTAGTGTCCCTCCTAAACCCATTTTCCAACTTGAAGTACTTATCTTTTTCACCCACAACTATACTTTACAGCTTTTTGGATACCTCAACACCAATCACTACTTTTCAAAGACCATTTCAGAGCAAGTTACTTTCTTAATGTCCCTCCTAAACCCATTTTCCAACTTGAAGTACTTATCTTTTTCACCCACAACTATACTTTACAGCTTTTTGGATACCTCAACACTAAGAAATACTTTTCAAAGACCATTTCAGAGCAAGTTACTTTCTTAATGTCCCTCCTAAAACCATTTTCCTACTTTAAGTACTTCTCTTTGTAATACTCAAATAGTATGAACAGAAGTACTATGGCCATATCATCAAGATCTAATGTTCAAATACCTATTCTGAGCATGTTAAAGTCTTAGTATCCCTTCTAAGCTCATTTTCCAACTACAACTACTTATCTTTTTCACCCTAAACAATAATTAACAGAATATTTGTTAACTCGACACAAAGAAATACTTTTCAAAGACCATTTAAGATCAAGTTACTTTCTTAATATCCCTCCTAAACTCCTTTTCCAACTGGAAATACTTATTTTTTTCACCCAAAACTCTAATTTATAGCTTTTTGGATACCTCAAAACCAGGGAATACTTTTCAACGACCTTTAGAGTGCGATCAACTTGCTTAATGGCACACCTAAAGCCATTTAACCACGTGAATTACTGATATAAATCAACCACAAGTCTACTGCATAGATTTTTGGATAAATCAACACAAAGGAATACCCTTCAAAGACCATTTCAGAGCACGCTACGTTTTTAATGTCCCACCTAAATCCCTTGTAAAACTTGAAGTACTTATCTTGTTTACCCACAATTATACTTTACAGCTTTTTGGATACCTCAGCACCAAGAAATATTTAGGTTAGGCTAGATTAAATTAGATTAGATTAGGTTAAGTTAGGTTATCCTACGTACGCTTCACTTAGGTTAGGTTAGGTGAACGACAGGCAAAAAGTTAGGTGAATGGTTAGGTTAGGATAGACTAGATTAAGTTAGGTTAGGTTAAGTTAGGTTAGGCTAGGTTAGCCTTCGTACGCGCGCGGTCGTAGGCTAACCTAGCCTAACCTAACTTAACCTAACCTAACTTAATCTAGTCTATCCTAACCTAACCTTTCACCTAACTTTTTGCCTGTCTTTCACCTAACCTAACCTAAGTGAAGCGTACGTAGGATAACCTAACCTAACCTAATCTATCCTAATTTAATTTAGCCTAACCTAAGTATTTCTTGGTGTTGAGGTATCCATAAAGCTGTAAAGTATAGTGTCGGGAGAAAATGATAAGTACTTCAAGTTGGAAAAGGTGGGTTTTATGTTATTATTGTATTTAACTTGATATGATATTTCGTTTGTTAAGTTTTTCTGTGTGACGTGGAAACCAAACGGCTGCAATGTCTAGTCGTGGGATGAAAAAGAAATGTACCTCATATAGGAAAATGATTGAGCAATGAACGTTAAGGATGATACAAGCTCTGTAATGGTCTTTGAAAAGTATTTCATGGTGTTGAGCTATACATAAAGCTATAAACTAAAGTTGCGGGATAAATAGTTAAGTATTTCAAGATGTAAAATGAGTTTAGGAGGGACTTTAAGAAAGTAACTTGCTCTGAAATGGTCTTTGAAAAGTATTTGTTGGTGTTGAGGTATCCAAAAAGCTGTTAAGTATAGTTGTGGGTCAAAAAGATAAGTCCTTCAAGTTGGAAAATGAGGTCAGGAGGGACATTAAGAAAGTAACTTGCTCTGAAATGGTCTTTGAAAAGTGTTTCTCTGTGTTGAGGTATCCGAAAAGCTGTAAAGTATAGTTGAGGGTGAAAAAGATAAGTACTTCAAGTTGGAAAATGGGTTTAGGAGTGACATAAAGAAATTAACTTGCTCTGAAATGGTCTTTGAAAAGTATTTCTTGGTGTTGAGGTATCCAAAAGCTGTAAAGTATAGTTGTAGGTGAAAAAGATAAGTACTTAGAGTTTAAAAATGGGTTTAGGAGGGACACTAATAAAGTAACTTGCTCTGATATTGTCTTTGAAAAGTATTTCTTGGTGTTGAGGTATCCAAAAAGCTGTAAAGTATAGTTGTGGGTGAAAAAGATAAGTACTTCAAGTTGGAAAATGGGTTTAGGAGGGACATTTAGAAAGTAACTTGATCTGAAATGGTCGTTGAAAAGTATTTCTTGGTGTTGAGGTATCTAAAAAGCTGTAAAGTATCGTTGTGGGTGAAACTGATAAGTAATTCAAGTTTGAAAATGGTCTTAGGAGGGAACATTAAGAATGCAACTTGCTCTGAAATGGTCTTTGAAAAGTATTTCTTGGTGTTGAGGTATCCAAAAAGCTGTAAAGTCTTGTTGTGGGTTAAAAAGATAAGTACTTCAAGTTGGAAAATGGGTTTAGGTGGGACATTAAGAAAGTAGCTTGCTCTGAAATGGTCTTTGAAAAGTGTTTCTTGGTGTTGAGGTATCCAAAAAGCTGTAAAGTATAGTTGTGGGATGAAACAGATAAGTACTTCAAGTTGGAAAATGGGTTTAGGAGGGACATTAAGAAAGTAACTTGCTCTGAAATGGTCTTTGAAAAGTATTTCTTGGTCTTGAGGTATCCAAAAAGCTGTAAAGTATAGTGGTGGGTGAAAAAGATACGTACTTCAAGTTGGAAAAAGGGTTTAGGAGGGACATTATTAAAATAACTTGCACTGAAATGGTGTATGAATAGTATTTCTTGGTGTTGAGGTATCCAAAAAGCTGTACAGTATAGTTGTGGGTGAAAAAGATAAGTCCTTCAAGTTGGAAAATGGGTTTAGGAGGGACATTAAGAAAGGAACTTGCTCTGAAATGGTCTTTCAATAGCATTTCTTGGTGTTGAGGTATCCAAAAAGCTGTAAAGTATAGTTGTGGGTGAAAAAGATAAGTACTTAAAGTTGGAAAATGGGTTTAGGAGAGACGTGAGGAAAGTAACTTGCTCTGAAATGGTCCTTTAAAAGTATTTCTTGGTGTTGAGGTATCCAAAAAGCTGTAAAGTATGGTTGTGGGTGAAAAAGATAAGTAAGTCTAGTTGGAAAATGGGTTTAGGAGGGAGATTAAGAAAGTAACTTGCTCTGAAATGGTCTTTGAAAAGTGTTTCTTGGTGTTGAGGTATCCAAAAAGCTGTAAAGTATTGTTGTGGGTGAAAAAGATAAGTACTTCAAGTTGGAAAATGGGTTTAGGAGGGACAATGATAATGTAACTTGCTCTGAAATGGTCTTTGAAAAGTAGTTCTTGGGGTTGAGGTCTCCGAAAAGCTGTAAAGTATAGTTGTGGGTGAAAAAGATACGTACTTCAAGTTGGAAAATGGGTTTAGGAGGGACATTAAGAAAATAACTTGCTCTGAAATGGTCTTTGTAAAGCATTTCTCGGTGTTGAGGTATCCAAAAAGCTGTAAAGTATAGTTGTGGGTGAAAAAGATAAGTACTTCAAGTTGGAAAATGTGTTTAGGAGGGAGATTAAGAAAGTAACTTGCTCTGAAATGGTCTTTGAAAAGTATTTCTTGGTGTTGAGGTATCCAAAAAGCTGTAAAGTATGGTTGTGGGTGAAAAAGATACGTACTTCCAGTTGGAAAATGGGTTTAGGAGAGAGAATAAGAAAGTAACTTGCTCTGAAATCGTCTTTGAAAAGTATTTCTTGGTGTTGAGGTATCCAAAAAGCTGTAAAGTATAGTTGTGGGTGAAAAAGATAAGTACTTCAAGTTGGAAAATGGGTTTAGGAGGGACATTAAGAAAGTAACTTGCTCTGAAATGGTCTT
>NC_142801.1:70067641-70104350 GCF_049724085.1 Artemia sp. Qi Xiang Cuo | reverse complement strand
TATGTGTATGTGCATGTGCATGTGCATGTGTATGTGCATGTGCATGTGCATGTGCATGTGTATGTGTATGTGCAAGTGTATGTGCATGTGTATGTGCATATGCATGTGCATGTGAATGTGCATGTGCATGTGTATGTGTATGTGCATGTGTATGTGTATGTGTATGTGTATTTGTATGTCTCTGTGTTTGTCTATGTGTGATGTGATGTTCTGTCATCACCTATGTCTGTCATAAGTGGAGTTCCACAAGGCAGTTGTCTTGGGCCAGTAATCTTCTGCCTTTTTATCAATGATTTTCCAGGTGTTGTTACGAATTCAACCTTGAAAATGTTTGCAGATGACGTGAAAGTCTACAGGTCAGTCATGAGTGAACATGAGATTTCTTTACTTCAAAAGGATTTGGTTGCTCTGGGCCAGTGATGTACTACAAACTCTATGTTCATTAATAAAACCAAGTGCAATGTTGTGCACTATTTGCGTAGACTCCCTCAACATTACCATTACTTTGTTGATGGTAAATCAATTTCAAGTGTGGAATATGTTCGGGACCTTCGGGTTTGCTTTGATTCAAGTTTCAAATTTGATAAACATGTATCGTATATCACCCATAAGGCAAATTACCAATTACTACGTTTAAAGCGTACATTTTCTAAGTTGATTCTTCGTTCATTGATTTCACTTTATGTATCCACTCTACGTCCAATACTTGAGTATTGCTCATCAGTATGGTATCCCCTTAATAAGCAAGATAGAGAGAGGGTTGAGAGAGTGCAACGTAGGGCCACCAAACTCATACCTTACCTGAGACATCCACCTTACCACCAGAGAATGCAGAGACTACAGTTGCCTAGTCTTCAGTTCTGTTGTGATAGAGGTGACGTAATCAATACATTCCGCATCGTTAGGAACATTGATAATACCACTCCAACTCACTTTTTCACTTTTACAGAATACAGTAGTACCCGTCAACACCAACACAAAATTTACCTACCATGCTCACAGAAAATATTAGGCCCAAACTCTTTGTCTAGCCGGAGTATAGAAGACTTGGAATTCACTTCCATCGATAATAGTTGCAAGTACCACGGTCCAGTCTTTCAAAAGTAGTTTAACCTCTACAGATTTCTATACTAGGTCTTATCACAATCCGTTTTGAGAATATTTTTACTTTTGTATTAGCTGATTCATGATATTCATAGACTTTTTTATAATTGTGTAATGCGACAAGCTTGTTAAAGCTTACCGTATTTTGGTACTAATAAATAAATATATATATATATATATATATATATATATATATATATATATATATATATATATATATATATATATATATAAATGAATGAATGAACGAATTTTATTTCCCACTAAATACAGACAAAACGTCACTAGTGGAGTAAAAAATGGTAAAAGAAAGAAAAAAAGAGCAATAACAAATAAAAATACGCAGAGGTATATATATATACAGGACCACAGATAAACACGAATATCGCAGAGCATCACAAAGTTCATTTCCCGTTAAGTCGTATATAACCTCTCTACTCTTTTCTGAACAACCGTGTACGGGTCGGGTATATTGAAACGGTTAATAATCGCTGTGTTACACTTCCAAGGAGGCACTCGCAAGAGAAATTTACAAAACCGGAAGAAGCAAGAATGCACCGTGCGTTTATTTTTATCAGATAAAATAGCCCAAAAAGTAGAGAGCGCTAGCACATGTGGTGTAACGATCGCCGAAAACAGCTGGGCCCAAATCTGTCGACTATATGACTATATAGTCGACAGATATGACTATATCTGTCATATCTGTGACTATATGACTATATTTTTTCTGACTATATAGTCAGAAAAAATTATTATCTGTGGGGACTTCAACTGTCAGCTTCTGGATGATGATCGTTTTTTCACCATATTAAGGGGGTGTCTGCCAGAAGCTATGGCCCCGGTTCCAAAATCCCAGTCCTTCACGTTTGTCCACAGCGCATCCCTGGCTACATCAGATATCGATCAATTTTTCGTAAATTTCCTACTTCCGACCGGGATTAAAGCCATTGTTGACTCGGAACACAATTGTAGCGATAACCTTGGGATTAGCTTAATGGTACGATTCTCCACGTACAAGCGATGCCTCGGGCGATCATGGTTTATCAAGAGTGAATGGCAAAGGATAGATCAGTCCTTGTACAAAGATATTCTTGACTCAACTCTTGCTAAAATCAAAGTACCGTTCCACCTGCTTACTCATGGCCAAAATGAAGACAGACTAGCCCTGAACATCTTTTGCTCCGAAATTGTTCATTCAATGAAGCTTGCGGAATCTGCCGCTGTTCCAGTGGCAAAAGTGTACCCCAACACTCGTTAAAAGGGATGAGATAACCCAAATGTCAAGTTTGCCAAGAAGAGATCCAAGTTCTGGTACGAATTGTGGAAGGACTGCGACAAACCCCTCTCTGGAGTAGTTTTTCAGTGCTTTCGACGTGCCAAAAAAGAATTCAAACGTACTGTCGAGAATATGCAAGTCCAGCAAGTGGAGAAGTTGTCTTGTGATTGCAGGAGTGACCCAAACATCTTATGGAAGCGATTCAAATCTAACAGGGCCGACGCTGATGTGCAAAGTCCCATTCCCGATGAAAGTTGGGTAAACCATTACAAGGACGTGTTTGCGCCACCACCCAACGAGCTGGACTCCGTATATAAATCTAAGTTAGATAGGCAATTAATCAGCGCAAAACTCCGCCGCACTGATGTCATTGTTTCTAAATGGCATATTGAGATAAATGTGAGAAAATTGAAAAAGAACAAGTCTCCAGGGCTCGATGGGATCACTCCGAGGCACTTACAGCACGGCACAGAACGTCTACATGAGTACTTAGCCTTACTATTCCAAATGAGCATCGAGCAGGGACTCACACCTGCCAACTTTCATTGTTGCCGCACATCCAATATTCTGAAAAAGAATCGAGATCCCTTGCTTTGTAAAAGCTGCAGACCAATCTCAGTTTCATCGGTTATCAGCAAAGTATTTGAGAAGGTACTGTTGCCCCATATTACGTCGCACGCTCTAATGGTAGACAAACAACTTGGATTCAGAAATGGGTTGGGCTGTGGACACGCCCATCGGCTACTAAGAAGAATAATGAGGTCTACATCTTTAGTTAAAGAGCCACTCTTTGCCTGCAGTGTCGACATTTCCACTGCGTTCGATTCTGTCGTCCAATCGCAGGCACTGTGGTGCCTCTTAGATTCAGGAGTCGACCCCCGCATTGTCCTTGTTCTCCATGACTGGTATTCCCACACGCATATTCGTCTAGCTTTGGGATTGGAAACAATCGCCGGTCACCGCAAGCAAAAGCTTTCCGAACCCATTCGGCTCTTCAAAGGAGTTCGGTAAGGATCTGCTCTAAGCCCCATCATCTTTAATTCTGCGATTTACTCTGTTACTATATTTGTTTGTGGGACCTTCTTTTTGGAGGGCTTGGATCTAAGTTTCATTTCTTATGCAGATGACTTGTTGCTCCTAAGCAGCACGCTGAGGGGTCTACAAGAGAATCTTCGTCTTTTAGTGACCCTATACAGAAGAATAGGACTACGAGTCAACATAGAGAAAACCGAATTTATCGTTTTTAGCGACACCAACTCGACCAATTCCAATCTTGTCCTTGACGGTATCGGAATCCAGCAGTCCCAGTCCCTAAATTACCTTGGTATCACGTATGGCCAGACGCCTAGGTCGACTAGAGGCTTGTTGGCTGAATCAGTCTGTAAATCTATCCGCTCAGCATATGGAAAAGCTGTCAAATGCAAGTGGTCATTTAATCGATTTATTAAGTCAAAACTATTCAACGCCGTCGTCTCTCCTGCCATCTGGTATATATCACCCTTGTGGGAAATGTTGTCCCTCACCGAGCGTCGAAAAATACGAACCACGTACTACAGATTTGCAAAATTTTTGCTGAGACTTCCACTGAGATTTTCTACCACGGAGATCTCATCCATATATGGAATCCTTGATCCATCAACCAAGGTGATTGATCTAGAACGGAGAGCCTCAAGACGATCCCTCAGTAAACTCTACGACTCACCGCTGACTCAACTGTTTCAGTGAATGAAATACCTGTATTTAATTTTTAGTGTTGAACATGTTTTTCTTCTTTTTTTGTTTCATTTTGTACTCCGCTTTTTTTTTCTCCATTTCTCCATTTTAAGCGGGCATAAATGAATATATATATTGCTAGAAAAATCATCGATTAACAAAGAACGTGTCGACTTAACATCCCAACCAATAGGGAGACCAAGGTACACTGTGCTTGGTGACGGTTTTACTATTTTGTCACCAAGTTTTACTTCGAGGAACGGATCACTTCCTTTACGATTAAACAAAATAAACTCAGTTTTAGTCTCATTGAAAGACAGACCAATTTTCTCATATGAGCTTTTCAGCGCCACAAAATTATCTTCAAAACGGGAAGAAGAACGACTTAAATTCAGAATATCAGCAGCGTAATTCAATAATGACAAATCTAGACCAAGATACAGAAAACTAGGCTTAACTACTTGCTGAGCTTCAACTATACTGTTATTGTAAAAAGGTGGCGAAGAAATAGCTCCTTGACGGATCCCTTTTCGGACTGGGATAATATTAGAGGAAATTTTCATCCCACCCAGTAGACTAATCTTGACCTTCACTTTAAGTTTTCGATATAAATTACGGAAAGTGAGGACTACCGACTTGTCAAGACAACGGTTATTTGCACTCAACAACAGCTGGCTATGAAGACCGGAGTCGAACGCTCGACTTACATCTAAACCCGCAATAATGATAGATTCATTGGTCCGATCACACTCGAGGAGGACATTACCGATGAGGTGATACACATGTTCTCTACTGCTACTCTTTTTGAACCCAAACTGGTTGCTGGGTGTATAACACACACGGTTTATTTTCTCAATAACCAGAATTTCTAAAATTCTACACAAAACCGGGCCGACAGTAATTGGTCTATGCGGACTGCACTGAGATGGATCCTTTCCCTTTTTCATAACTGGAGTGATGATACTGACACAAAACGAATGGGGCACTAAACCACATTAAAAAATCCTTTGGTAAAGTAGAGTTAAGCGCTCAAATAGCAACGGACTGCCATTCACTAGATGTAAGCCACTGATGTCATCATCTCCCTTTGAATATTTCTTTTTTACTTTATTGATGGCATCACAAACACTGAAGACGGATACTACAAAACCCGTACTTACGGTAGGCTCAGAGAGCCTTTTGTCGAATTCCTTTTCGAAAGCCTGTTCAAGCTGAGGATCAGGTGCAGAGAAATCGGAAGTGTAGTAGTCAGTCCACTCTTCCTCCGAGGGGCTTGTATAGGGAGGGTCGGAACGCTTATCACTTCTGTAATTTTTCACAAATCTCCAAACCAGGGAGGGGTTGATTTCGATACGAGCACTGCTATTTTTTATAATACGAGCACGGTGCTGAGCAAAACATTTAGCGAATTTGCGTTTCGTATACAACCTAATTTCATTAACTGTGCCCACTTTAGGCCTACAATTGTCACACCACAGCGGAAACCAAAACCGTGACCGACGAAAGGCTTCACAAAGCTCGGGGTTTTCATTCCACTTAGGTATTTCGGATCCGATCCGCACTTTTCTCGTAGGCACAGTCGTCATTTCTGCCACTCTCAACGCGTGCACTATTTCAGAGCAACAGGTAGTCAGCGACAACTGCATGACAGCCTGACTTAAGCCTGATCTAGGCTGCAATAGGGGGTAAGGCATTTTTAGACAATATGTTGTCACACACTGAATGGTAGGAAGATACATCAATTTTTTCCCACTCTTGTTTCATGACCCAGCGGTTATTATTCTTGTGTAGAATGCAAGGATTACTCCAGCCAACGCGGAACGTATTCGACACAGGTAAGTGGTCGGAAACACTGATCGTATTGTTAACACGGAAAGAGGGGTAAATTGCAATCGATTTTGTATATCGACTTTATATATATATATATATATATATATATATATATATATATATATATATATATATATATATAATAATATTATATATATATATATATATATATATATATATATATATATATATATATATATATATATATATATATATATATATATATATATATATATATATATATATATATATATATATATATATATGTATATGTATGTATCAGGGCTGCCACAGGTTCAGGTGGCAAAAAATAGGGACTTAGGGACCTTTTTTTAGCCGAAAAAAGGGACCTCTCTAGGGACCATTCTGGACACAAAATAGATCACAAAACTCAGTTTTTAGTAAGCTTTTGAAAGAAAAATTAGTGACAAAACAGCAAATGACACTTGACTAAGGAAAAAAATTGACTAAGACACCTTTCCATGACCAGAGGCCAAGTGGTAATAAGAGTAGCAGCTACCTTTATTTGTTCAGTACGCATCGACAGACTCCCATCTATCATGGCCTGCGCTAGCTGTATCTCAACCATGTCCTTCTTTTCAATGCTTGAATGACCGAACTTTTCCAAGTTCGCTCATTCATCGAAGCTCTATCGTCACTGAGAACTCCCCCGGAAAGGGAGAAACCCCGCTTAATGCTGGCAGACCCGTGTCAAATGGTCAAAGCATTTTTTACGACTTCAGACAAGTTTTGATATTCTTCTCCCTGGATCACGTTTTTCCACTTGTCGTCGATCCTTCCTGGCTCTGGTGGGAGTCCAGATAACTGGACTAGCTTAAACTTGTCAACATGCTTGTCCTTTTGCGTCGCGATGGGTATAAACGCTGAGCAGAAACTGGTTTTGAAACTTTATCAGGATGCAGAAAAGTTAAAGCTTTCAAGAAGTGTAAAAAATTTTCCGCTGAGTATTTGCTTAAGGACATATCTTGCGGCCGCAGAATAATGCTTCCAGACAAGCTGGATGAACGAGCGTTTTGGAAGCTCGTCAACTGACTCGAGACCGTCGACAATCTCGTCACTCCCAACTGTCTGTAACAGTAGCACAAAGTTCTTTTCATCTTCGAATGGCTGAAGTGTTAGTTCGCCCCTAAGTTCTTCGGTCGCTTCGGGTTTTAAGATTCGTCTAGCCAGTTGAATTGAAATTATGTTTTTGAGTATGAGACCCCCCCCCCTCCTACAGCCCTCATGGTTAAGGTTGTAAGTTATGCCCCGGAGCCATATAAGGTTTTTATAGAACGCGTACCGTAGAAACTTCAAAAAGGGTTCATTCAATTGCGAATTGAGATGGCTAGTGCCCTTATTAATAGTCAAAAGCGATCAGAGAACAAATGCCCCCCGCTACGCCCATCATTTCCCCAAGCACTTCCGATCAACATTTTAATATAGACATTTTGTTGAACGCAGTTGAAGGGTCCGGAAATTATGTTTTTGAGTATGACAACCCCCTACAGCCCTCAGGGCTAAGATTATGCCCTTGGGGCATATTATAGTTTTATAGAAAGCGTTTTCGTAGAAACTTCAAACAGGGGTCATTGGATTGGACATTGGGAGGGCTATTGTCATTTTTAATAGTCGAAAGTAATCGGAGTAAGAATCACCCCCGCCCCATGCCCATCATCTTCCCAAACATTTCCGATCAACATTTTTATATGGCCATTTTGTTCAGCGTAGATGAAAGGTCTGGAAATTATGTCTTTGAGGATGACAACTCTCCCCCCATAGCCTTCAGGACAAGGGTCCTAAATTATGGCCTTAGGGCATATAAGGTTTTTTATAGAAAGTTTTGCCGTAGAAGCTTCAAAAAGGGCTCATTCTTTTGGAAATTGAGACGAATAGTGCCTTTTTTGTTAGTCGAAAGTGATCAGAGGGCAACTGCCCCCCCCCCTCCCATGCCCATCATTTCCCCGAACACTTAGGCCTACAATCAAAATTTTCAGATAGCCATTTTGTTCAGCGTATCAGAAAGGTCTGTAAAATATGTTTTTTTTTTTTAAATCCCCCCAGCCCTCAGGACAAGGGTTGTAAGTTATGCCCTAGGGGCATATAAGGTTTTAAAGAAAGTGTGATCATATAAACTTCGGAGGATGCTCATTGGATTCGCAATCAGGCGCTCTAGTGCTCTTTTTAAGAGTCAAAGTGATCAAACGGCAGCTATCCCCCACCCCCACACGCACACCCACAAACACGTCATATTGTCCCGAAATATATCTAATAAAAAATTTTGAGATAGCCATTCTATTCAAAAATCTTAATATCATATTACAAGTCTTTTGGGTTGAAACAAACCCCAGAGATTAGGGGAAAGGTTTGTAAGTTATGCCCAGGGGGTATTAAAGGTTTTTATGGAAGGGGTGATTGTTTAACTTTAGAAGAGGCTCAGTCTTTCTTCCTGAAAAAGACTATGTCAATATGAAACAAGCATAAATTAATTAAACGAACTTTTTCCATAACATAAGTTTTTCAAAAAAGAGTAAAGCATTAAACCAAAAATGAACAAAAATTGAATCAAATAATCTACCAAGCATACAACTACCACAAATGAGTAGCAATACATAAATGAAACCCAAAACAAACAGAAATTGAAATAAATAACACGAGTCAAACTCAAAACGAGCAGAAATTAATATGAGTAGGGTTCTAAACCCCATGCTTTCTAAAGCCAGAATATAATTTGTACTTTACTGAAAAAAATTCTTTTAAATGTTTTCACTTTTATAACTTTAAGAAATCAAAAAATAATTACAGAGCCGAACTTCTGTAAGATCCATTTATTTTCGCGTCCAAATACTGCCGTTCTCTGGATTAAGTAACTTTTATAAGGTTTTGTTTGTGTTTGATATTATTAATCATATTATCCCGTTTTGCTTTTGGAATATGTTTTCTACTGCTGCGGATTTTCACAGTTATGGAACTAGACAGGTATGCCAGAATAGGAGACCACTGAGGGTGTCGACGAGGTTGGTATTTTCCAGTCGCCCTGCTCTTCCAGCACTGTGGAATGGCTGCCTTCTTTGTTGAAAAATGAGTCAGATAGGACTGATTTACTTTGCCAGTTAAGACGTCATTGCCTGTATGAGCATGAGTTTTCATTTTTTTTTTTTTTTCTCAAGCAGAATTATAATTATAATGCTGTGTTGATATGTTGGTAGTTGGAAGATGTGGTAACCCAATGCATATGTGTAATGGCCCAGAATACTGGACTTCGTGCTTTTTTGTATATATTAGTTATGTAATAAAAATCTCCATTTATTAAAAAAAAAAAAAAACTCTAAATAATAAACATCAGCATATGTATATTGAACTGACAATGCACATTTGTTTTCAGTAAATTCATTTGAATTTTTTCAGTGAAGTACAAATTATATTCTGGCTTTTAGAAAGCATAGGGTTTAGAACCCTACTCATATTATTTCCTGCTCGTTTTGAGTTTGACTCTGTTATTTATTTTAATTTCTGTTTGTTTTGGGTTTCATTTATTTATTGATACTGATTTGTGGCAGTTGTATGCTTGGTAGATTATTTGATTATATTTTTGTTCATTTTTGGTTTAATGGAGTTCTTTACTTTTTTTTGAAAAGCTTATTTTGTGGGAAAAGTTTTTTTAATTAATATATATAAACATTAGCTAATTGAATAACAATTCGACTAATTGCAGTAAATCCCTCAAAATATATATATATATACCATCAAATAGCAAAACTTGTTTTATTGGCTTTTAAAAGCAGGAGAAGATCCTTATGAACTACATTTTTTGGAAATTATTGGGGCGGCTTTTATAAGCTTCTTCATTGGGGCAAACACCCCTCGATAAAAATGTGAGAAAAAACATTACAAGTTCCGCCCTTCCTTCTCCCAGCATAGGTGCCTAGTTAAAAACCGATACATTTTTTTCAGGTTTTTCCAAAAATTATAACAAATAGACTTCTTAGGTGCACCTCAGGGGGGATTTTCTCACCCTCCCCAGTGTGCAAGAGAGAGCATATACATGTTTAATTGTTACCGTAGTTTCATATTAATTGTTTGCGCTTCTCCGGTTCGACTATAATCCGGAGAAGCCAAGATTCCTTTTAAACATATTCCATTGCGAAGTATGGATGCAGCAACATCGTCTAACGGAACGCTTAAAGAGCTATGAACTTCGCTTAAAAAATACTGCTCGAAGTTGACTGGGACACCGGACGCCTGGAAAAAAAATTGTTTCAATCATTTCAGTCTGTTTTGAAATTAAAAAAGAAGAATAAGAAAAGGGAAAGGTTTTGTTTGTTTATTTTTATAGGATGGGGAAAATTTTATCAATTACATTTGATTCAAACCTAGATATTTATTTTCCTGACACTTGTGATGATTTCTTATCTCGGGTAGTCAAATTTTTTTTTACTGGAAGTTCAAAGAACATTAATACGTCATGGTTCCCCCCCCTACCCCCCCCCCCCCTAGGAGCAACCTAGTTATGAGCAAAACCTAGTCCGTAGTAGCTGTTGTTTTTTCCAAATGGTTCCTTTGTAAGATTTTTGTTCCTAGCAATAACTAAAATTTGTCCAAGTCTTATTGCTTTCATATTATTACCCTTTTGTATTGTTACTATTTCTTTTATATTATTGCCAGTTCGTTTATGCACAAAATCAACTACTTTTTCTGCAACCTTAAAAAAAGCCCCCTACGGGCAGTCTATTTTGAAAAAAAAACAAAACTAGAATGAAGTACAAGAAAAGGGGAACTTTTTGCAAAATCATAAAACTGAAATACTTCGATAAGAATTATTCCTATTTGGCTTCGGTAACATCCGTACAAATGGATAAATACGGATAAATTGACCCTCCGTTTGGTAAAAAGGACCCCACCCTCTTCTCTCTTTGAGAAACAAGTAAATAAAATCAAAATATAGTTTTTATTTCAAATATTATTCGAAATGAAATTAAAATTAAAACAAAAAAACAGGCGCTATTCTCAGATAACACAGTGAACGTTAAGGAAAAAAAACTTACACATATACTAGGCCTAACATGAATCCGAATATTTTGGCTTGAATTTCGGAAATACTAACATGAAAAAAAGAAAAGAAAATGCTGTAAGGTCAACTTTGTCTTTCCTGTTTCTCTACTTTTTTGGTTTCTGTTTATTGCTATTATTATAATAATTATCAGTTGTTTTTTTTTTTTTTGTTTTTTTTTACTGTATGCTAGTGTTGTATCTTGATTGCCGAAATTCAATTTTGATGTAGCGATCCAGCCATAATCAAAATTAATTATATATGATATTACAATAATATAATACAATAATTAATAAGTAATAATAATAAGTAATATAAGAATATTTATATGACAATAATAATAAATAATGTGATAATATAAAATAATCAATATAAGCCAAGAGAACTAACTGGAGAGAAGGAAACATGTTAAGATAACAATTCTTACTTCATAATATGCAGACGGCCGTTTCTGTTAAATCAATTAAAAAAAAACTTCCGAAAAACGAGTTTTTCAAAGAAAAGTAAAAACCATTTTAAACTTAAGCTCAGGAGATACAAATACCTGTTAAAATTCAAACTCAAAACGACCAAAAATTACTATTAAAGAATAAACAAAACCCGAAACGAACAGAAACTAAATAAACAATCATAGGAAAAAACATACGAAAATTAATAATACAAATGAATAAATAGATTTTAAAGCGATTAATGCTTTGATTGAATATGAAAATCAAGCTTAAAACGAAAAAAATATTTTGCTATTGAACTATAAATAAAACTTCAAACGAACAGAAACTAAATAAACAATCAATGCATACGAACATACAATAGATACTAATATAAATGAATAAATAAATCTTAAAACGAATGAAACTTAAATTTAATATGCAAATCAAGCTTGAAACGAACAAAAATCACTACAAACAAGAGTTTGGGTGTTGCATCCTTCTCTCACTGTAAAAGTCCAAATCCTACTGCGTCATTCACTACTTTTAGAACGCCTTCCCTCGGGCCCTGGGGGGATTGCATTGACACCGGAGTTTTTCTTATCCGACCTATGAACTTTTTTTTTTAACAAAATGTCTATCTAAAAATTTCATCAGAAGGGTTTGGAAAAAGAAGGCGTGGGGGGGGGGTCTAGTAGCCCTCGGATCTCTTTTGACTATTAAAACGTGAACTCGAACTTTCAATTTCCAATCAAATGAGCTTTCTCTGAAGTTTATACGAGCACCCTTTCATAAGAACCATATATTCTCCCAGGGCATAACTTACAACGCCTGCCCTCGGGACCTGGGGGGCTGTGTTGACCCCGGAATTTCCGTTATATCGTCTTTGAACTATTTTCTAAAAAATGGCTATCTCAAAGTTCTTATCAGATGGGTCTGAGAAAAATAGGGCGTAGAGGGGGGGGGCTACGTGCCCATAAAAAGTGAACTAGAAGTTTCAATTTCCAATCAAATAAGCCCTCTTGGAAGTTTATACAAGCATCCCTTCCATAAGAACTATATATGCGCCCAGGGCATAACTTACGACGCCTGCCCTCGGGCCCTGTGGGCTTGTGTCGACATCAGAGTTTTGTTATCTGACGTTTGAACTATTTTTAACAAAATGGCAATCTCAGAAATTTTATCTGATGCAATGGCTACCTCAAATTTTCTATCAAATATATTTGCGGAAAAAGGGTTTGGGGGGGGGGGGCTAGTTGCCCTCCGATCACCTTTGACTCTAAAAGGGCATTAGAACTCTCGATTTCCAATCGAATGAGCTCCCTTTGAAGTTTATACGATGACCCCTTCTATATGAAGTGCCTCTGAAAAAAAATAAATGGAGTGTGGGGGTAGGGTAGCTGCCCTCAGATCACATTTTACTCTTAAAAAGTGAGTTACAACTTTCAATTTCCAATCAAATGAGCCCTCTATGAAGTTTATAAGAGCATCCCTTCCATAATAGCCATATATGCCCCAGGGCATAACTTACAACACCTACCCCCGGGCCCTGGGGAGATTTGTCGACACCGGAGTTTTTGTTATCTGAACGTTGAACTATTTTCAACAAGATGTCTATCTCAAAATTTGTATTAATACATTTAGGTTGTGGAGGAAGGGGGGCTAGCTGCCCTCCGAAATCTTGACTCTTAAAAAGTGAACGAGAACTTTCAGTTTCCAATCAAATGAGCCCTCTCCAAAGTTTATATGAGCATCCCCTCTATAAGAACCATATATGCCCCCAGAGCATAACTTACAACGCCTGCCCCCGGGCCCTGGGGGGTTGCGTCGACACCGGAGTTTTTCTTATCTGACCTTTGAACTATCTTTTTTTAACAAAATGTCTATCTCAAAATTTTCATCAGATAGGTTTGGAAAAAGAATGCGTGGGGGAAGGCTAGTTGCCCTCGGATCTCTTTTCACTATTAAAACGTGAACTCGAACTTTCAATTTCCAATTAAATGAGCCCTCTCTGAAGTTCATACGAGCATTCTTTCATAAGAACCATATATGCCCCAGGGTACAACTTAAAACGCCTGCCCCCGGGCCCTGGGGGATTGTATTAACACCTGAGTTTTCGTTATCTGACTTTTGAACAATTTTTAACTTAATGGCTATCTCAAAATTTTTGTCGGATACATTCGGAAAAAAGGGGCGTGGGGGGGCTAGTTGCGGTCCGATCTCTTTTGACTCTCAAAAACTGAACTAGAACTTTCAATTTCCAATCAAATGAGCCCTCTCGGAAGTTTATATGAGCATCCCTTTCATAAGAACCATTTTTAAGAGTCAAAAGATATCCGAGGGCAACTACCCCCCCCCCCCCACACACACATCCTTTTTTCCCAAGCCTATCCGATAATTTTTTTAAATAGCCATTTTATCAAAAATAATTCAAAGGTTAGATAAGAAAAACTCCTGTGTACGCAACCCCCCAGGGGCCAGAGGCAGGCGTTGTGAGAAATACTCTGGGGGCATATATCGTTTTTATGGAAGGTATGCTCGTATAAACTTGAAAGAGGGTTCATTTGATCGGAAATTGAAAGTTCTCGTTCATTTTTTAAGAGTCAAAAGAGATCGGCGGGATAATATCCCCCCCCCCCCGCCCTAAATTCATCAGATAAAAATTTTGAGATAAACATTTTGTTGAAAATAGTTCCAAGTTCAGATAACAAAAACTCCGGTGTCGACAAATCCCCCCAGGGCCCAAGGGTAGGCGTTGTAAGTTACGCCCTGGGGGCATATATGGCTGTTATGGAAGGGATGCTCGTATAAACTTCAAAGAGGGCTCATTTCATTGGAAATTGAAAGTTGTAATTCACTTTTTAAGAGTAAAAAGTGATCGGAGGGCAGCTAGCCTCCCCCACACTCCATTTATTTTTTCCCAAAAGCACTTGAGTTAGAAGGGGTCGTCGTATAAGCTTCAAAGGAGGCTGATTTCAAAGGGGGCAAACTTTTTTCACTTTGATATTGTTACTTTGATACCATTTTTGATACTTTGATGAACATTTTATTTTTTTTTTTTTTTTTTTTAGTTTGGTTTTCAAAATAGGAATTTTTTAAAACTTGAAACTTTTTGCAATCAAAACGAACAAAAATTAATTTAAAAAAAAAAACTTTCCGAAAAATGAGTTTTTCAAATAAAACTAAAAGCTATTTTAAACTCAAGCTCAGCAGATACAAATACCTGTTGAAATTCAAACTCAACACGACCAGAAATTACTAGTAAAGAATAAATGAAACCCAAAACGAACAGAAATTAAATAAACAATCATAGGAAAAAACATACAACAAGTAATAAGATAAATGAATAAATAGATCTTAAAGCGAATAATACTTAGGTTGAATATGAAAATCAAGCTTAAAACGAAAAATAAATATTTTCATATTGAAGTATAAATGAAACTTAAGACGACCAGAAATTAAATAAACAATCAATGCAAACAAACACACAATATTTATTTATGTAAATGAATAAATAAATCTTAAAACGCGTGAAACCTAAACTGAATATGTAAATCAAGCTTGAAACAAACAAAAATCACTACAAACAAGAATTCGGGTATGGCCTCCTTATCTTACAGTAAAAGTCTAAAACCTAACGAGTCATTGGCGCTTTACTGAAAACTATATGCGTCTTGAACAGTCTTGGAAAGTATAAACAAAATCAAATTGAATATTGGATACATATTGATATTAGTCGTTGAAATATCCACCAGTTAAATAATTTGTTTCACTCTAATTTTATTTTTATTTTCGATGCTGTGATAACTGTAAAATAAAATATTTTAAATATAATTCGTTTTCAGTGGAGTGCCAATAACACAGTAGTCTTTTAGTTTTTATTTATAGTTAAGGAAGGGGGCAGTATCCAATCTCTTGTTTGTAGTGAAACTATATTCGTCTTGAACAATTTTAGAAAGAACTAATAAATTAAACTGAATATTTGACGTATAATGATAATAATTGCTGAAAGCTCATCAGTTCAAAATTTTACTATAATTTTAATGTTTATTTTCAATATGAAGTACAAAAGATAATGTTTGTAATAAAATTGGTTTTCAGTAAAGCGCCAATGACACAGTAGGTTTAAGACTTTTACAGTGAGAAAAGGTAGCGATACCTAAACTCTTGTTTGTAGTGACTTTTGTTTGTTTCAAGCTTGATTTGCATATTCAGTTTAGGTTTCACTCGTTTGAAGATTTACTTATTCATTTACATTAATATCTATTGTATGTTTGTTTGCATTGGTTTTTCATTTAGTTTTTGTTCGTTTTAAGTTTTACTGATATTTCAATAGCAAAATATTTTTTTTTCGTTTTAAGCTTGATTTTCGTATTCAATCTAATGATTAGTCGCCCTCGGATCAATTTATTCAGATATATTATTGCTTGTCGCATGTTTTTGCCTATGATTCTTTATTTTATTTCTGTTAGTTTAGGGTTTCATTTATTATTTAATAGTAATTTCTGGTCGTTTTGATTTTGAATTATAACAGGTATTAGTTTATACTGAGCTTAAATTTAAAATGGCCTTTAGTTTTCTTTGAAAAACTTATGTTTTAGAAAATTTTATTTTAGTCAATAATAATAAAACATTGGAGCCGTATGGCCTTGACTATAGGCAACGCTATAGCGTTGCCTCTGATGTCAGGTTTCTGGCCGTTTTTGTTAAATGAATTGCCATCTACAATTATTTCTCATAGCACGTGTTAAAAGAAAAGCAGTGAAAAATTAGAATTACGTTAACAAATATGTTGATGACGTTTTTTTGTGTTGACGCCACTGCGATTTATAAGTGGCGGCTATAAGCCCAATTTGAAGATGGTATTGGTTTCAGCACAAGATTCGAAGCTGAACAAAGGCTAATTGAAAAAATTTAGAAATTTGGTAGGAAAAGTGGAAAACACTGAAAGAAGTGAAGATGAAGGTTAACTGCGTGCATAATGTGCTATGATTATCCTGCATATTATGAAGTAAGAACTGTTTTCTTAATGTATTTCCTACTCTCCAGTTAGTTCTCTAGGTAAATACCAAATAATCATAATAAGAAATAATACAATATTCATATAATGTAACGATAAACTGAAATGAATTAAAAATAAGCAAAAATTTCAACCTGCCATTTATTTGTCAAATATCAAAGAAACTTACTTTGAAAACTTCTAAAACTGATTCCATAAGCTCAGGACCAACGCCATCTCCAGGAATGACTGTGCAAACTGGACGAGTTTCAGGTTTGAAAACTGGCTCTTGCTGGAATAATAAAAACTATCTTAAAGAGTTTGAACAATAATTTAGAGAATATTTTCAAAATAATTCCAATAGAGCCATGGTTTGTGCAAAATAACTTCCAAAATATATTAAAACACAAAGTATAAGTATAAACTATAAAAGTATAGTTTACACTGCCCCCGAGTTCCTGTTTTGAAGGGAATTGATGGGACTCTTGGCTTTTATGTTAAGCGATCCGTGATATAGATTTTACAAATAACATATTAAGACATTATGCTAGCGTTGAAGTTCTTTATTAGTTTTAAAAAGTGCTTGAAGTAGTATTCAGGGACAAATTATGAGCGTAATCTCAAGTTCTACAGAAATAAATTTAGGTTAATGTACTTAATACTTGATGCTTCTGAAGAAAACTTAGAATCACTCCATACTTGATGCACAAATACAAATCTGGACGTGTCTATAACACGTATAACCTGACATTAGAGGTATTATTGCATCAAAATCGATATATCAGACCAAATATCGGATAATGAATTGAGGTATCAAAAATGAATATCATGTTTCTATAATTTATATAATGTAAATCTTTTGCGTCATTGCAAGCAGTACAGACTATTAAGCAGCTTTCCCACTATATACGTAATTTTCTATGCTAAGGGGCTAAGTTGCGTCACGTATAATATTTGTCACTTAAAACATGCTTTGTTACACTAGAAATCCACAAAACCATCATAGTCACCGTCTAAAATCCTCACTAACTAAAATATTCAATTCAATTAAATTTATTCAATACTACAATAATTACATAAATAGACTTAAGCGCTAGAAGTCCCAAGAAGCATAGCTTGTGGAGGTTGTGGAGGAAAATTAAAATTTCGAGATGGAGATAAAGAATCAAACTCTGACCAATCCCGAAAGGCTTTCTAGGGAAAACTGATTTATTTACTTTCAAAATTTATTAATTGCTCATCCAGAGATTCTATCATTTTTTTTACTGCTAGTTACTTCGCACTACCTACGTTACGGACAAAATAGTTACGCTCCGTAACGTTACGGAGCGTAATATTACGTTACGCACCGTAAGATTAAATAACGTAATTTTATCCTAGCACGAAATGTCTTATGGCGTTCTGTGAAAGAACGATTACAGCATCAATCTAAAAATTTTTTGAGAATTATGATCATCTTCCTTCTAAGCTAAGTTCAAAAAGTGGACCGTCAATTCAAAACGGCAACGTCACTTCACAAGGTCAACTTAATTCACACCTGGTATGTTAGACTGAAAGCGAAATTCTCTAAAAACTGATCAAACAGTTCGTGGTAACGAACTGTTTGATGTAACGAACTTGAGTGTTGTAAAGAACTTCTTATAAGGAATAAATTATGTTTGGTTTAAGTTTTAATGTTACTCCTTACTGTCAGTTGAAAAACGCATTTTCTTTTTATTTCAATTTCATAAACGAACAGAAGCAAAAATTTAAAAAGCTTTAAAAAGTTTTTACATATCTGCACACAATAAGGGAGAGGAAATATGACTTCCAGGAAGTCGAGAGGATTCTCGACTTCCTGGAGTGACGCAGAAAGCCCCTTCGATGGGAGAATAGAACTTGATCTTAGAAATTAATTAAGTCTTAAAAAATATGACCTTAAATCTTAAAAAAGAATATCAGTTGTACAGTTTTACCGGTACACAAACAAGACCCTATTGTTTAATTTAGAGAAACGAACTAAACAGTCACACATTCAAGCAGTATTTTTTCGTCATGCGACCTGCAATCCAACTGCCAAAGTCAAATTCAACTCCTGTCAGAACCTTACTTAAAATACCAAGAATGTCAAAATAAAAACATTTGCTACCCTCTGGACACACCTTAGGTCTATTCATACCTGAAATCCGCTATTTTTATGATTTTTCTTTGGTTGTTTCAAAATTACAATGTTCTTAAGGTAATAAAACATTGGTTCAGCGTTGCCAAGTTGAACCGTCAAAATAAACAAGCAAAAGTAATTAGCTAAATTGGACAAAGCTTTTCGTTCGAAAAAATTCAAACATTAATAATTTGTTTATTCCCAAAGACAATTACACCTTCAAAAGAAAGCCACTCTTTGGCTGTTTCGTGTCATATATTCTAGTTCATATTTTGCTACATTTTTGGTGCCCGCTACTGCCAAAACTGCAGAACTGCATCTAAAAATATTTTTCATGAAAAAAATATTCCTGATTTTTGCTAATTTCTTTTTGATAGATTTACTTCTGTAATTTTTACTTAACCAACTGAAATAATCAGAAGTTATTTTCCCTGTCCTTGGTAATTGAAATGGTAACAGACATCACAAAGCAATGACTACCGAGTGACCTTACAGCATGATTCCCCACTGGTATGTTTGATTGAAAGTGAAATCTGACTTCATTTTTGGCATACTGGCCTATGGTCTGCATAGCACAGATACTGAACTCCTGATTTGGTGCCTTCGGCCAGGAGTGCAATGTGTGGTTGGGGGCATACTATCCGACGCTTCCCGTGTTTTTCCCCAGATTTTTCACGGTACCCAATTAGAACTGGGTCGACTCATGCTGAAATTACACAGTCCCGCCATTGATCCCCGTTCAAAACCAAATAACCAGCGACACCAGGACTCAATCCCTGCACTCCGGATTTCAAGGACATCCAGGACTCCGGATTTCAAGTCTAGTGCACTAACCGCTCGGTTGGGACGGCTCATTCTACAGTCTTGCTAGAATGTTTCAAAAAAAAGTCTACTTTATAAAAAATATAGGTGATATTTCTTCGTTTAAGATAGTAATTAAAGGGATGCTTTTTAGTAAGTATGAATTTTAGTTTTTTTTTTTAATAATGATATTGGTAAATTTTTATGGCTCCTGGGTGTGATGATCATGAATATGATAGTAAATTTAATGAAAATGTTGAGGTTTAAGGTTTGTGGTGCTGTTTGAGGACTGTGATATAGATAGGTTATTATTTTTTTTTTTTTTTTTTATTGTTTTGTTATTTTAGTGTATTTTTGCCATCCCCTTGGACAAGTTTTTACTTCTTTGGGTGGCCGTTAAACTTATGTTAAATTGTTTGTTTCTTTAGAATAAATCTCTCTCTCTCTCTCTCTCTCATGAATATCATTCAAAAAAGGAAAATAAGAGTACATTTTCACCAGGACATAAACGATTAACAAACCAGTGCATTAAACCGTTTATATTTTACCAGATTGACCAAGCTTGACCACAAACGGTAGTCAAAAGTAGTTAAAGTATAAAATCTCTAAAATGCTGAATACCTTTTGAAATTACAATAAACTAAATCAGTATTGATTTGTTTATCAATCCACTATTCACATATCTAAAATCTCAAGTTAATTTTATCATTCCATTCCCCTATAGCCTATACAAATTTTGTATCTATAACTGAAAGTTTAAAACAGTTTGTATTTAAATCATTTACATTTTATAAGAAATTGAAATATTTTCCTAAATTGAGTTTTATCTGTGCTTTCTGTTCAATCTTGAAAAGGTTTCAAAAGTATGAAAAAATACGCTTACTTTTGGGCATAACTTTTTAAAAGCTGGGACGACATACTACATACAGGAAGGAGGGGTGGGGTTAAAAAGTGCAAAATACAGGAAAACTAAATGAAAAAACAAAATATTGTACCTTACTTTGGATTATAACACAAGTATAAATGGAATTTTAATAGGAGGAATGTTCATGGTACAGTCGGATTACATACAGGGATATACCACGCACTGAGCGCCAGAGTTGCCAACGCTGTACATTTATACCGTTTTTTGGTACAATATAGAGGTCTCGGTACAATCCAGTACACGTGGAAATATTTTGGTACAGTTTAAACTTTTGGTTACATTTTCGTTTTATTTACTCATTTCTGAGTTAGATATGTGTTCAAGTTTTAGCTTATCGAAACCTGTCATCTTGTTACGGCAAATTTTTAACCTCCTGTTCAGATCCTACAAATTAATCTCTTGCGGTACAATTTTAGTTGGAAAATTGGTACAGTTTACTTTAAAGCGTTGTTAACGCTGCTGATGACTTGAAGCACAGCTTTGTAAGACGCCACACCTCCATTCGAAATTCTGTCCGGACGGATGTTATCCATGAAAACACGTCTGGTTGCTACTTAGAAAGAACCTTAAAAACAACTCTGGAATGAAAACCTAGGTGAACGGTTGACCAGCAGTATACCAGCCGCCTTAAATTTTCTAGCGGCATGACACCATGAATTCAGTCTTAAGAAATAAAGACACCAAGGCTACCCTCCGTCCATAGGAGTATGCTGTGTAGGATAGGTTGCGTCGGCCTTGACAAGACAACTAAGTACGGTAAGGCCCAGCCAAAAACTACAGGCAAAAAGCACATCACCTTAGTATAACATAAATAGCTTAAATAATAAATTAATACCCTAAATTACTCCTTATAAACACAAAAAATTAACTATTAATAAATCAATATGTATAGCATAAATCAATACTCACAGTCTTTACAGGCACCAGAAAAAAAAATTAAAAAAATTAGGAGTATTTAATGAAACAGGAGGCAAATTACAAAATATCATGACTTTTAATAGGATGCGAAAATTTCAATTAAACTTATAGCACATATTAGGATCATATTTTATTTTTATAATTTGACTCATCAAAACAGAAACCTAACAAAAATTTAGTTTCAAGTCATTTTTATTTTATCCGATAGAAGAATAGACTACAAATAGTGGGGGAAACGATTTAAGAATATGCTATCTCTGCTTCTTTTTTCTATTCAACCTTGAAGAGTTTGAAAATTAAGGTAAAATATTTTCGCCTTCCAACAGTCAGAATATCTGGAATTCACCAATCTAAAATTTCAAAAAAATGTAATTTTACTGCTTCATATGCAATTCTCTGCTTAACCAAAATGTAACAAAACCTTTAAGTTAAATCGTTTCTTTTTATGAAACCTCAGGATAGACTAAAAAGGTAGTCTAGTAGTATTTTGCATTTCAGTTGTATTTTTCATGCAATTATTTTTCTTTTTTTAGTTTGGGTGTTTTCGACTATTTTCGTAAAATGAATTCTTCCTTTAAAATAGCTTTAAGAAAAATTTCTTAGTACTATTGTACATTTTCTTAGTCTTCCGTGTTTAGAATGCTGAAAATTGTACCAAAAACTTTCAAAGTCTTTGCATATAAAACACTGGTGCTATCGGGTATCTGATTTAATTTTGAATTCAGCATAAACAACTGCAATTGGAATTTCAGGAAGATATCAAGCTGTTGCTAGAAGCAGACCTCCCAGCCCAAGAAGAGATATAGTCCAGGACTTTTAGGGTTTGACCCGGACAAAATTGCAATATAAACGAAAATGGTACCAAAATGATCAGAAAAAAATTCTGTACAACATACTAAAAGTCCCCATAAATCAGAGTGGGGTGAGTACCCGAAAAACAGGGGAAAAGGGGGAAATTGGGGAAAATGCCGAACATGCCCAGAAAATAGTTCAAAGTGAGTTTTCTGGGGCTTTCTCATACGCTGATCACGAAACTGACATCTAAAATTCAGTATAGAATAAAAGTACTACGGAAAACGGAGGGAACAGGGGGAAGAGTGGAAAAAATTTAAAGATACAGGGTAGGGGTAGAAAGCACTTTGAAATATGTTTTCTGGGGTCTTTCAATCTGCTGATCCCGAAACTGACATCTAAAATGAAATACAGAACAAGAGCCCCACCATAACGGGGTAAACGGGGGAAAGAGGGGAAGAAAAGGGACAATTGAAGTCAGGGGTAGAAATCAGTTTGAAATGTGTTTTCTGGGGTTTTCCTATCTGCTGATCACGAAACTGACACCTAAAATGAAGGAAAGAAAACGAGAACCATGGAAACCGAACAAAACTGGAGGAAATAACGGAAAAGGGGAAGGGAAGCCTGACTCCTGAGCCAGCTGCTAATGGCTAATAAGTAGGCCTATGGACAAAATAACTCGCTTAACATAAAGAAAGAAAAACGAGCAAAAATGGGGTGTTTATAGGCCAAATGAAGACACTGAAAAAACGAAGCAAGTATTTCGAGAGGACAAACGCCTCTCTTCTTCAGCGGGAAACGAAACGATGTATCAATAAAAGCCAAAAATTAAAAGAATTAAAACCAAATACCTTGTTCGCTAGTATCCGTCGATGGCAGTTCATATTTTTTGGATTTTGTGCAAATCGCGGATATTGGCGAATAACTCGCTTTTATGGTTGTTAGGTATTTGGTTTTAAATCTTTTAATTTTCGGCTTTTATTCATACATCGTTTCGTTTCGCGCTGAAGAAGAGAGGCGTTTTTCCTCTCGAAATATTCGCTTTGTTTTTTCAGTATCTTCATTTGGCCTATAAACACCCCATTTTTGCTCGTTTTTCTTTCTTTATGTGATGTCAGGCCATTGTGGTTTAAGAAATTAACTCGCTTAAGTATCAAACTTTTACTTTCTTGAATCACAGACATTTCTTACAACCATTTGAATTACTAAACATAAAGAAAACAACCGCTTGGCAGTGATCACAGTATAAAACTTCAGCTATTATAGGTAAAATTTGTACTTTCGAAGGCAATATCGTTGAATAAAAAACTAAAAAAAGAACTTCAGTAACTATAGGTAAAATATGCACTTTTTAAAGCAGTAGAGTTGACTTGAAAAACACAGCATTGATGTCACTAGTCGAGCTCCTCGTCTTCGACAATCTCGTTGTCCCTGTTCAAACAGTTGATACCCTGACATTCTCCGCACGCGAACGTACACGCTAATCCATTTTTCTTGCAGCTGCATTGCGAGTTCTCGCAGCCTGTCTGACAGTTGCATCTCACGACACTCAAAAGAGTCTGAGGTGCGAGCAACAAATCGGTCATCACAGGTGAGTATTTATGGTCTCTGAGGACCCAACCCCAATCAGCCGGGTCGAGGTCAGCTGGTTCCCCTTTCCAAAGGGATACCTGGAGGCGCACTCGCTGGGAGTGGAATGAAGCTGCAGCTTCGGTTGGCAGAAGCCTTTCAGGCTTAACAAACGCCGTAGTATTTGACGAAGAAACTTTTTCCAAGAAAATTCGATGTCGCAGCTTAGTGAGATCTTCGTTTGGTCGTGCTTTATACAAGCTGAGGAGAAGATATTCACCCGCTTTCACAATTTCATCTTTAGACGATGATTCATCCAGAAACACTTCGCATTTTTTCTGAACACTTCGCTCTTCTTCAAAAGAGGTAGCACAGCTTGCTTTCCAAGTCCGAAAACTCGTGAGGTCGTGTCACATCCCAAGAGTGCGTGCCCTACCAGAAGTAGCCTGGATACTTCTCCCATTTTTTTTAACTTCGTTGAGGTACCAGAACCGTGTTATCGCTTCTTTTGCGTTCGTTGACGATTCGAAGTAAAGTGTTTTTGCATTAGGCGGGAAGTGATACAAGAGTAAAATCAGAAGGTCAGTGTCATTGCCAAGAACTATTGTTTCAGAGTTTTCTGTTTTCGTTACAGCAGTCTTCACGATTAGATAGTCAGCATCGTCCTTCGCATGGACGACTTCAAATCCTTTGGCTCTGAGTTTTTCCCCGATGTAGCTTGTAATTCGCTGTTTATTCTGAGAGTTGCTCAAAAACTCTTCCTTCTTTTTCTGGAGCTTCATCCCTAAACTGAAATCGATCACTTGAGGCGGGCTTTCCTTACACCTTCGGGTTTGGGTATCATAATTCGTAGGTGGCCCAGTACAGTATACATCGAACAAAGCAGTAAGGGAGGTAGAGTGTCGAGTAAAAAAACTAAAACATCTGTCATACATTGAATCATAAGTATCACCAATATTCCAAGTTACTTGCTGGAGCAGCCAACCTCCGTCAAATACAGTGACACGATCTGACACTGGCAGGTGGTGAATCGAGTCCGTTTTCGCTTCTTTCCATATTGCTTTTGCTAGTGCAGGTTTGTCTGGCTGACGCATTATGCCAGAATTTTCAAACAAAGCGGGCGGATAACTGCACAATTCGTAACGTAGAGTTTCTGCCATGTCATTTTCAGATGTATGGGCAGCAGTCGAAAGACGTTGAAAAAGCAGTGCAGGGTCGATATGCAAAATCTCACCATCTATCCTTATGTTCCCATCGGATGCCAGTGTAAAGACTTTGTCTTTCATCCTGAATGAAAAACTTTCGACGGATTGGCCATCCATGCGCTGGAGGATCAGCTCACCTACAGCTTTAGAATCCTCTGCATTGACGCCTTTTTGGGCAATCAGCCCGGAGCCTATACTTCTCAGCACTCTGGAACTAGTGAAAGGACAGTTCTCTAGAAGGAATTCAAGAAATGTCAGTAGATCCTTAGTATCTCTCTTTATTCGTGCTGCGGTTGCAGTAACGTGCTGTTCACTAGAACTGTACTCTAGGCCCGTCAATTTCTGCATTAGATCATTCACTGAAGCGAGTACTGGCATAGACATTGTCCATATTTCTCGCTGAAGCTCAGTTATACCTTTTCCTCTTGTCAGCCCTCCATTTGTTTTTAGGCTCTTCATCAGCACTGTCTTGATGGCGAGGTCTGGAGCCAATCCGGCCCAATAACGATCACTTCGTCGGGCAATAAACTTGCCGCTTGCAAATTGTCCGAAGAGCTGTGGATTCGATGTTTCATGTTCCTGCATCATCTGAAGAAAAAGACGAACTGACTTGGCATAAAGATTATGCCCCGCAGCTGCGAGGTATGGGAGCATTTCAGAAAGAGAGGATAAGTAGAGATCCCAGTCTCCAGTCCTTTCTGCTTTCAAAAACTTCCGAAAGATCGAAACCATTTCGGAATACTGCATGAATAGTTTCGCAGATCTACTGGATTTCAGAGACGATTTTAAGGCTTCGAGGCGTAGCGAAACCACCTGAAGGGCTTCGTGATTAGCCGCTTCTTCCACAGAAATCTTTCCATCCACCAAATCGTCATACACGCTGGAGACTTGTACAAAATCTTCGTGGTCGGAAGGTCTCTCGCCATACAGAATCGAGTATGCCATGCACAAAAGTGAAATATTCAGTGATGCGTCGACTAGCTTTTCAGCTCTTACTCCTCTTTCAACCACTTTGCCGCTCAAAATATGTTCCACTGTATCCTCCCCGTACACAAGTTCTAACATCTCTTTCAGGCCCGACCCTTCCATTATATAGCCTATGTCCCCTAAGAAGCTCATTCGTGCATGGAACCCTCCAAGCATTGTTACAATTTTCTTCAGGGAACTTCATGGAGGCTGGTCATAAATGATCTTTGTTGCTTTTCAGAAGAGGAGCTGGTCAACCATGACAACGAAACTTACACAGAGTCTTCGCGTTCGTTCGGTGATGAATATGAGTGTGAAGTAAATACAAGACTGATTAGGAGCTTTGTAGTCTATCATAGGTAAAAACAGAAATGAGGATCGTCCGTCATGTTCTCCGACGTGCACGGCCTGCATAAGGCCACTCCAACCAGGTCTTTGGCTTCCAAAAAGCCAGCTGCTGTGCCAAAGGAGGTCCAAATTACTTTCAGAGGTTATACAGCTCGGGAGGGTCTTATACACCATGCCAGTACCCTCTTTGTTCCTTCGATTGTAGAAGTGGAAGGTCATGCCTGCGATGTCTTTTAGGGTTTCTGCATTAATTTCCATTCGAGGAATACTGGGCATTGTCGTTTTCGTTTTGGGACTCACTATTTCAAGAATACCCAATACCTGAAATGTACCTTTAACGTCGATAGTGCAGACATCATGGTCTACGTTATCTGCTGCAAACTGCAAGAAACTGCCAGCGCTAAGCGTGAAAAGACCAGTCCCGTGACTTGCAGCTGCGTTTCGTTCAAATCTGAGCACTTCTTTATAGGATGAACAGAAGCCCAGTTTATGGACGTTGTCTATTAGAAACCGTGATTCGAAGTGGTGGTGGAGCTGAACTGCTACAAACACCTGAAGAGGTGCGAGGAGTGTTCGAGGTAAACAGGCTTGTACTATTGCTTGACCAAGAGCTGCCACTGCAATATTCTCGTTTCCCCCTGGTATTAATTCGCAAAGAAGAAGACGCAAGGACTTGGGAAGGTAGCTTAAGCACGTTGCGACATTGTCAAGAGACTTGAAACTTGGATACTCTTCTGATAAAGGAGGTAGGCTTTTAGCTTCACTATTGATTATTCTAGTAACCGTTTTTATCATGTTCATGATCTCTACGTCCTCAGATTGGTCCTTAGGAAGCGTACGATGCTCGTTCAGAATGAAATGAGCCGTCTCTCTGAATGTCACAATACTAGCTTTCCCAGGCAAATCCGTGATAAGCACACGATCCCCGTAGCTTTCAAGCAAAAGACGTTGGATGTGCTTCACACTGTAAGCTTAACCGACTCCAAGGAAAAAATTCATCTTTTCTGCGACATCACTAAGAGTAAAGTGTTGGTCTTCTATACTTTTAAAGTGCTCTAGAGACTTTTCAAAAGCTTCTCGCTTCTCTGTTTCGGCTGGTCTTCCCGCCTTGGCAGAATCGTTTTCTTTCTCCTCTTTGTACCGTTTTGGCATACTTTTGTTTGTCTTAAAGCTGACATAGCATGATTTATGGTAAACTGCATCTGCAGCATGGAGGTCAGAAAGAATGCAATTCATCCTTCCGAGAACATTTGTCGCCCAATTGTTTTTGCCTCTACTTTCGCATGCCCGCAACACTTAGAGTCTAAGTTATGTCGCAGCTGCTTTCACGCACTCACCGTTGGCCCCCTTTCTTATCGGCTTCTCAAACCCCACTTCAGAGTTTCAAAAAATGCAACAGACCTGTAGGTTAAAGAAATCTTGAGATCTCAGTATTCTCGGAGTCTCGTTAGGGATAGGTTCTTCACTTGTCCGTTTCAAGGAATAAATGGTACTTTGGCAGCAATAATCTTTTCGGCATGCTTTATGAACAATCTGACCTGGTTCTGCAGCAATCTGGTCGCCTCTGTCTTTGCTTGCTGTACTCACCGATAGTGCTCCTTTCGCAGTCAGAACAACGGATGTGTCATCATCGCCTGATATGTCCTGCTGACAAAGAATGCAGAGTCTGTTGGAGCCACTCATCTTGCACTGGAAGAGAAGAGCAGCTTAGTTTCGGTAAAAATAGGACAGATACCTTGAATATCGTTTCTATCATGTCTCCCTGCTGCTCAAACAGAAGTGTTGAATTTTTACGATTGATAGCTGACATTACAGTGTCAGCTCTCCATGACAATAAAATTTTCCGCTTCTGATACCGCAGCAGGGTGTCAAACGCGATTGATCTTTAAACCGCACCAGGTGCCTGGTTAACTTACCACTAAACTGGATGTCGGACCGTGCGAGAGTGCGTGCACTCACGCAACACCGGCGCTGAAAAAAAGATGTCGCACTTGCTTAATATTTACAAAAAGCAAAAATAAACATGAAATAAGGCCCCCAGGGAAAATAATGAATTAAACTTGGCTTAGTACTGAAAGAAGAGTTGCCGATACGCAAAATTATGCTTGACTTAACAAAAAAATTCTCGTCGTACCTTGATTTATCCTGCTACCATGTCACATGTGTAAGCATCCACGCAGACTGGGGACTATTGGATCCGCTAAATGTCATTGCGTCAGGATAGGTTTTGTCGTCGGCACTGGAACTCCGCGGTGACTAGTCTACCTTGCTTCTCTTACTGAATGTCGAATTAGAACAGGATTATGTTGACGAACCCACACGCTTGTTGATAACGGCGAGGAATACGGAATAAAGTAATTTCAGTATCTTTCCGTATTTCTTTCCCGAGTTTTTTTTTTGCCTTTTCCGAGCCTATGGGGTAGCCGAACCTCTATAAATCTCCTGTATTAACATTTGTAAACATTTCCACATGCTTTCTACCCCTACCCTGTATATTTCCCTTTTTCCCCTCCCTCCCCCCCCCCCTTTCCCCGTTTTATGTTAATCAATTTTTTTATATCATTTTAGTTCTCAATTTCGTAATCACCAGATAGGAATACCCCAGAAAATATCTTTCAAACCGCTTTCTACCCCTACCCTGTATTCTTCTCTTTTCTCCCCTCTTTCCCGTGTTCCCCCCTTTTCCGTAGTACTCTTTTTCTATACTGAATTTTAGATGTCAATTTCGTAATCAGCGTATTTGAAAACCTCAGAAAACTCACTTTAAACTATTTTCTGGGCATGTTCGGCATTTTTCCCATTTTCCCCGCTTTTCCCCCTTTTCCCCTATTTTTTGGGTACTCACCCCACTCGGAGTTGTGGGGACTTTTATTATATTGTACAGAATTTTTTTCTGATCATTTTGGTACCATTTTCGTTTATATTGCAATTTTGTCCGGGTTCGACACTTTTTTGAGCTAAAAGTCCTGGACTAATACGGATTTTCAAGACAATGATTCACTTCTTCTGAAGCCTCGACATTTGCAAAAGACGTCTTTAAAACCATAAGAAGAAGGGTCGGCAAGCAGAAGAAGGGGAGGGTCCTCTCGCAAGAGCCGATTGGGTACCTGCCGAGTATTTACTCTTAAATTGGGGGGAAAGGTAGTAGAGCCCTATACTTCCCTTATTTTGCCCTTATTAAAAAGCCAAAGTAGTTTTCTTTCCCCCTTGGAAGAATAAAAAATCAGTGCCATGGAAGAACATCAAACAACTTCAAAGCCACAAGGACCCCGAATGATGCGGGTCCAAGGGCTTTTTCCAAAGAAGAATAACAAATTTTTTGTATAACATCTCTTCTCACTTTCTTACTCCTAAAACCCAATCTACAGAAAAAACAAAACACTGAAAATGTTGGAGCAAAAACTGCAGCGGAAGGAAGAATTCAGGATTGTAAATTCGAAATCAGAATAAAAAGCTACATTTGATGTGTCAAATAAAAACTTTCTTGAGACAAAACTACAGTACACAGCATAAATTCTATTCTATATATTTGAGAATATTATAAATATCCTATAATTGTATATTATTCATTCAACTAATGTCATCATTTTCTTGTTCCTTGATTATAGTTATTCTAATACCAAACTCCAGACACGTGAAGGAATTTATTGAGAGGGAGAGGGTAGCGCTTCGAAAAAAAAAATACTAAAGATAAACAAATTATATGGTAAACAAAACTAATTACAAGAAACAGCCGTAAGCATACGTGACTTCTCGTGTCCTACCCACAGTTCCGCCTGTTCAGCATAATAATCCTTGCCGGACATGACCGCAAGAATTTTTAACAGTGGAAGGGCAGAACTTAAAAAAAAAATACCAAAGCTAGAACAGATAATGCAAAATAAAAGTAGTTATAAAAAACAACCCCATATATTTCATCATCATCAGAGGCCCCGGCCTGAAGCTGCATAGGTGCCTACCTTGTATTCTACCAACAAGTCAGTCTGTTCATTCTAATACCCCACACCAGAGATGTCCACGCGAATTTGTTGAAAGAGAGGTTAGAACTTCAAAAAAACTCCAAAGATAAACAAATTGTATGGAAAATGAAAAAACAAAATTATAAACATAATGGTATATGATTCCCAATTTCAGATGGCGGGTCTGAAGCTGTACACACACTAACCCTGTGTCCTACCCACAGTTCAGTCTGTTATGGCAATGATCAAGAATAGGAGTTGAAATGAATTCTTTGCAAATCAACCGGAGTTTTTGACACAGCATGTATATGAACGGTTGAGGGCACTGAAAGTCTACAAGAGCAAAATTGTTGTCACATAACACCCCCACCCCCCCCCCCCACCCCTCTAATAACTAATGCTTTCTAGAAAACACTTTGCCATGCAGTAAATACAAGTAGCTAGCAATTGCAAAACTTATATTTCCTGATGGCCTTCAAAGCATAGCAAACTGGAAAACGTTCATTTAAAGCAAATATAACCAAATGAATCTTTGATTTCCAAACCAATCAGATGCCTTTTTTTCTAGGCCGTTGATTCCAGTTTATTGCAAGAAAGTGGTAAGGGTCTAACCTCTGCAATTTTTATAGAATGTATGGACCTCCGGCCATATTGATAAATATGATATTACATTTTGGAAAGTTATGTATAATTCTTACTTAGGCAGAAAAGGATGGTTTCAGCTTATCTGCAAGTCAGAGTCTATAGTGGGTGAGCTGAATAACCTTCAGTAAAGATACAGACTCTGCCAATTACATGATTGCTGTGGGATCAAATTATGAAGCAGCCTTATCCTCTTTCTGTTTTTTTCTTTTATGATTCAAATTATTACAATATTCTAATATTAATTTAAATAACTTTCAATTTATAATAATAGATATTTGTTATGAAATATCTGTCATGAAAGATGCTTTAGCCTAAAGCCCTCTAGGAAGGGGACATTACATACATTACAGGGGGACATTACATACATTCTTGCAAGCCGCTTAATACATTTAAAGAAATTCTAACAAATAACTAAAACTACTGTCTACTCATTGCAGCACCAAGGTACCAGAACCCAACACAGCTGCACATACTACTCCCCCACCCTAATTTTTGCAAAGCTTCACTCTTTGCTCAACCTGTCAAAGTTCTTATTTTCTTAAAATCTTATTTATAAAATAAAAAAAAACTCGTGCATCAGGAATAAAAGAAAAATATACATAACTTCAGAAATATATACAGAAAAATATACAGAACTTCCGAAAATATACAAGAAAATCTACAGAACAGATTAGAAAAGAAATAAGAAAATATACTCACAATGACTTTCAAGCAGCTTGATGTCTGGAAGCTTCTTTTTTGAGTTGTATTTAATAGATTGTTGAAGATCTGAAAGAAAATTTTCTAACTTCAAATAAGTCAACTGTAATACCACATTGGCTAGACATAGTGGACAACAGTCAAACAACGATGAAGGACAAAACTAGCAAGGTATATTTTAAGCTACCAAAACACAAAATGACAAAAGAAAACCAGTTATTTTGGTAAGCACCTCTTCCAAGCGATCTTCAATGCCAAATAACTTGCAAAGAAAAATAAATAGAGGAGTAACTTCCCCAACCCAAAAAATTCAAGAGTCTAACTAAAACTTAAAGCCAACAATAAAAATAAAACTCAAACTCAAAAATAAAGCAAACACCATCCACTTTCTTATAAAAAGCATTTTGTTTTCTCGGAAGTTTTTAAAAGACTTCTTGTTTTCTTAGTTTTGAAGATTAGACTTTTATTTGATGTGCCACATACATCATTAAGAACAAAAAATGGCTTGGCAGAAGTCCTTGCTGAAAATGCTTTTTTTTCTCTATTTTGTAGGACTCGCTAAAAATTTATCTGGTTAGTTTGTGTACTTTGCTGTCTTTTGTTTTTCATCTCTAAACCCGAGAAACATTTAGTCATTCAACTCACCTTGCTTTTTGTTTTTGGATTCTTAGATCTACTATTTCCTGTCAGTATTAAATGACAGCTCTTTGGCTTGATCCAGTTTACAATTTATTCCTTAAGCATACGTGAGGAAGGGAAGAAAATGAAAAATTCCTCTAATATGTTTTAGTCAATACAGTTGCAGCCCAGAGTTGTTGAAAAGAGAGATAGAGAGGGCACCAGAGTGAGAGAAAGAAAGTTAGATAGAGAAAGAGGGGGAATAAGCTACCAAAAGAAGAAGTATAAATAACAGAATTTTTTACTGACTGCATTGTTGACCCATTGATTCTTTTTGTATAATTGAAAAAAAAAATCCGAAAAAAAGAGTTTTTTTAAGAAAAGTAAAGCCCACATTAAACTTAAGATCAGACGAAATAGAAACCTAAAATAGCTCAAACTTAAAACAACCAGAAATTATCATTAGAGAATAAATTAAACCCAAAATGAACAGAAATAAAACAAACAATTATAGCAAAAAACATACAACAGGTACTAGTATAAAAAAATAATTAAATCTTAAAACGAGTCAAGCATAAGTTAAATATTCAAATCAAGCTTAAAACCAACAAAAATCACTACAAACAAGAGTTTGGCTTCTGCCCCCTTCCCTAACTGTAATAATCTCAAGCCTGCTGCATCATCTGCGCTTTATTGAAAACTATATATGTCTTGAAAAGTGCAAATAGAATCAAACTGAATGTTTGATATAATGCTATTAACTGTTGAAAGGTCATCAGTTCAAGATTTTATTTCACTGTAATTTCATTTTTATTTTCAATGCTATAATAACTGGAAACGAAAATATTTGTAATATAATTTGTTTTCAGTGAAGCACAAATGACGCAGTAGACCTTAGACTTTCACAGTTAGGGAAGGCTGCAGTATCCAACTCATGTTTGTAGTGAAGCTATATTTGCATTGAACAGTCTTGGAAAAAACAAAAAAAATTAAACTGAATATTTGATATATTATGATATTAATTAAAAAAAACTTTTTCCACAAAATAAGTTTTTAAAAGAAAGTAAAGAACTCCATTAAACGAAAAATGAGCAAAAATAAAATCAAATAATCTACAATGCGGGAAACTACCACAAATAAGTATCGATAAATAAATGAAACCCAAAACGAACAGAAATTACAATAAATAACAGAGTCAAACTCAAAACGAGCAGAAATTAACATAAGTTGTGCTCAAAACCCCTATGGCTTCCAAAGGCAAGAACATAATTTGCACTTTACTGAAAAATATAAATGTTTTTACTTTTATAACTTTAATAAATCAAATAATATTAACATGCCGATTACTAAATATCAGTATATGTATACTAAACTGACAATGCACATTTCATTTGTATTTTTTTCAGTAAAGTGCAAATTATGTTCTGGCCTTGGGAAGGGTTGTGAGGGCTGGGGGGCGGGGTTGTCATCCTCAAACACCTAATTTCAAGAACTTTCTGCAACGTTGAACAAAATGGTTATCTGAAAATTTGGATTGGATGTGTTTGGCGGAATGGTGGGTATGAGAGGAGGGTTAGTTACCCTCCAATCAATTTCGACTATTAAAAAGGGCACTAGCCGTCTCAATTTTCAATTAAATGAGCCCCTGTTGAAGTTTTACGATATCTCTATCTATAAAAACGTTATATGCCCCCAGGGCATAACTTACAACCTTTGCCCTTGGGGCTCTGGGTGGTTTGTCATCCTTAAATATATAATTTCCAAAACTTTCAACTACATTGAACAAAATGGCTATCTCTAAACTTTGATTGAATATGTTTGGGGAAATGATAGGCGTGAGATGGGCGGTTAATAACTCCCCACTCACTTTCAACTATTAAAATGGACAATTTCAATTTCCAATCAAATGAGCCCCTTTTGAAATTTCTACAACAACTTTCTATATAAGCCTTATATGCCCCCAGGGCATAACTTACAACCCTTTTACTGAGGGCTCTGAAGGTGTTATCATCCTAAAAGACCAAATTTCCCCAACTTTCCACTACGTTGAACAAAATGGATATCTTAAATATTTTGATTGGATGTGTTTAGGGAAATGGTGGGCGTGAGAGGGGGGTTAGTTGCCCTTCAATCACTTTCGACTATTAAAAGGGTACTAGCCCTTTCAATTTCCAATTGAATGAGCCCTTTTTGAAGTTTCTACAACATCTTTTTCAATAAAAACCGTATAAGCCACCAGGGCATAACTTACAACCCTTGCCCGTAGGGCTGTGCGGGTGGAGGGGTTGTCATCCTTAAAGACCAAATTTCCAAAAGTTTCAACTACGTTGAATAAAATGGCTATCTAAAAATTTGGATTGGATGTGTTTGGGGAAAAGGTGGGCGTGAGACGGTTAGTTGTCCTCAAATCCCTTTCGAGACTATTAAAAAGGGCACTAGCCCTTTGAATTTCCAATCGAATGAGCCCTTTTTCAAGTTCCAACGCCAAAGATTTCAAAAACACTTATATGCCCCTAGGGCATAAGTAGGAATGACCTATCAACTCCCACGAGAACACCATATATGGGCATAGACTCCCTAAGGAAAATGGATTTCCGAGAAATTAATTTCGTAATCGAAAGGGAAGTGAATTCCTGAGAAATTGATTTGTTGGAGTTCGTCCAGGAGAATTCTCTCCGGGCGAAGTTTATTAATGTCTTTGGTGTTCGTCCAGAAGAATTGTTTCCGGGTAAAGTTTATTAATGTCTGACGGATGATGTCAAGGTTGATTGATTTGTTGGTGTTCATCCATGAGAATTGACTCCGGGCGAATGTTTTGATATTAGATATGAAGAGATTAACGCAGGAAAGGGTTTCCTAGGAATTTCAAATGTGATAGCGCAGGGATGTCAAAACAAAAGGATCACGCTGAAATTACGTTGAGAGATTATTTGGGCGAAACCGTTTTGAGACAATTTAGAAGATGATTTAAGCGAAACCGTTTGAGGCATTTTAGAAGATGATTTTAGAAGATGATTTAGAAGAGGATTTGAGGGTGAAACTCCATGGTCGTTATAATACACAAGTTCCATTTGAACAGTGTTGTGAGGTCCTCTACCCCAGCCCCAAAGGGCTCTGATCCCCCTACCCCAACCTCAAAAGAAGCCCCCAGCCCCCAAAGATCCCCCGGGCTCCCAAAGGACCACCCGCTCCCCTCCCCCAAGGGCCCCCGGACCCCCAAAGGCCCCCCAGTTCCCCAAAGAGCCCCCTCCCTCATTTTTTTAATACTTTTTGTGCGCTTGAGACACAGAAGGGCCCCCCACATTTCAAAAGGCTTTATTATATCTTTTCAGAACAAGTTCCTTTCTTAATGTCATTCCCAAACCTATTTTACGAGTTGAAGTACCCATTCTTTTCACCCAGAACTTTACAGCTTTTTGAATGCCCCAACACCAAGCAATACTTTTCAAAAGGCATTTCAGAACATGTTCTTTTCTTAATGTCCCTCCTAAACCCATTTTACAAGTTGAAGTACCCATCCTTTTCCCCACAACTTTACAACTTTTTGCACACCCCAACATCAAGCAATACTTTTCAAAGGCATTTCAGAACAAGTTCTTTTCTTAATGTCCTTCCTTAACCCATTTTACAAGTTGAAGTACTTATCTTTTTCACCACAACTTTACTTTACGACTTTTTGCATACCCCAAAATCAAGCAATATTTTTCAAAAGGCATTTCAGAGCAAGTTCTTTACGTAATGTCCTTCCTAAACCCATTTTTCAAGTTGAAGTACTCATCTTTTCCCCCACAACTTTACTATAAGGCTTTTCGAATATCTCAACACCAAGCAATACTTTTCACAAGGCATTTCAGAGCAAGTTCTTTACGTAATTTTCTTCCTAAACCCATTTTACAAGTTGAAGTACTTGTCTTTTTCCCCACAACTTTACTTTACGACTTTTTGCACACCCAACCATCAAGCAATACTTTCCAAAAGATATTTAAGAGCAAGTTCCTTTCTTAATGTCCCTCCTAAACCCATTTTACAACTTGAAGTATCCATTCTTTTCACCCACAGCTTTACTTTGAAGTTTTTTTGATATCTCAACCCCAGGCAATACTTTTAGAAAGGCATTTCAGAGAAAGTTCTTTTCTTAATGTCCCTTCTAAACCCATTTTACAACTTGTAGCATCCATCCTTTTCACTCACATCTTTACTTTACAGCTTTTTGGATATCTCAACACCAAGCAATACATTTCAAAAGGCATTTCAGAGCAGGTTCTTTTCTTAATGTCCCTCCTAAACCCATTTTACAAGTTGAAGCATCCATTCTTTTCACCCACAACTTTACTTTACAGCTTTTTGGATACCTCAACAACAATCAATACTTTCAAAAGGCATTTCAGAGCAAGTTCTATTCATAATGTCCCTCCTAAACCCATTTTACAAGTTAAAGTATCCAGACTTTTCACCCACAACTTTCAATGACATCTATTTGGATGCCACAACACCTCGATTATCCATTAATTATAAATTACATATCACGTTCTTTTCATAGTATCCTTCATCACCTCATTTTACATGTGTACGCGTAAATCCCTTTCTCCAAAACCCTTATTATCCGGGATTTTAGATATATAGATCCCAAGAAAAAATGAACAATTGTATTGCACAGAAAGATTATGTCTTAATGTCCCTAAAAACGACAATTTAAAGCTTGAAGTACCCATCCTTATCACCCA